>NW_025893345.1:343004-457590 GCF_002878395.1 Capsicum annuum
AAAATATAATTTTCTTATTTCCTTACTTTCTTCTATATTATATTTTCCCTTATAATAATATTCTCTAAATGCACATGTATATTCATCTACGTAGCACATGTTACATATTGCTAATTTCAATATTAGATTCTTGTTTGTATCTTTTTCTATATTTTCTTCTTCTTCTTCTTCTTCTGTTGCCATACTACTAAACTCATCTCTTATAGCTGTTTTATATTTTTTCAATATTTCTATTGGTGATGCTTTAGTTGTTCCTTCTGTGTTTTTGTTAGATCTTAGTACCTTTTTACTTTCGTCAGTTAAATTTGATAGTCATAATTTTACTGTTCCTATTAATGTTCTTTCAATGTATTCTGGTGTATCTGTTGTGTCTATACTATTATCTAGTAATTGTTTTGATATATACACTACCCATTATTGTATCGTCTTGTTTGTATCTATTACACAGTTTAAATCTAAGAAGTTGTAATTTTTATTAACTATTTATTTTTGTGTCCATCTATATTCATTGTTTGGGTTGTATCTCTTAGGCTTATCTTTGTAATTATATATTGGTTTTCTTATTTTTGATATACTAGATAATATTTCTAATGTACTAGGTATTATATGTTTCTCGTCCTTTTTATCAAGAGTATTTACTTCTGTGTTTGTTTCTTGTATTTTTTTTATTGACTGCTTCTTCTTTTTCCTTAATTTCTAGATCTTCTATTCTTTCTAAAATTTCTGTATATGTTTCACTATCTTCTGAATCATAATCATTTGTTTTTTCAGTAGCTATTGTATTTACTTAAAATTCATTGGCCTTTAATTCTTATTTTTTATTTGTAATTTTTCTTTAAATTGGTTTATTTTATCTAATAGTTTTTGTTCTTTATCCTTTTCGTCTTTTTCTCTCTGTCTTTTTTCATATAAATCTTTTAGTATTTGCAATTCCTTTTCTAACTCCGAAATTCTATTATTTTTGGTTTCTTCTATTTTCCGTATTTCATCCGTAGTTTATTGTTTTATCTTATCTATTTCTTTTTTCCTGTTTATTTCTTTATTTTTTTTTGCTATCCTTACCATAGCTATTAACTTATCTTCTAATTTTAATTCTTTTTTTTTCTAGCATTAAATATAAATATTCACCTATTTTTTTATATCTTCTTCCTAAATTAGAAAAAACTATTCTTATTTTTAATCCTTCATAGTTTTTATATATTTTTTTCATCTATAATAAATTCTTCTTTGTTCATTTTATCTACTTAATTTTATATAGGTTATGTTGATATATGTATTCTACGCTATCTATTTGTGATTCCAAATGTGATATTTCTTCCCTTCGTGTATTTATTGATTCTTGACATACTCCAACAATTATGACATATTGTAGCCTTTCTCTTCTTATTCTTAATTCTCTTCGTTTTTCAGATATTATTTGTTTTAGTTCTTTATATCTTTGTGATTTTTGTGTGTCTTGTCCATTTGTTAGTATTTTAACTACTAGCTTTGATACCAAATTGGGGGGTTAAAAGTGGGTTAGATACCTAACGTATAATTTCATATTGGTTAAATGCTTTATCATAACATTCCTTTGTGATTTGTTTTAATCTTATTAATTCAATACTTACATTCTTTTATAGATTTCTTTCTTCTATATGGTCTTTTATATTTATAATTTTTTACATAATATCTTTTTCTTGGTTTTTTATATTTATATTGGGATTTCCTAGATTTATTATATTTCTTATGCCTTTTTCTTTTCTTGTAATATTTTTCTTCCCATCCAAATTGGGGTGCTATTTTATCTTCACAGCATGCTAAATTTTCTATTAATGTTTTTTTCATTTTTATTTCTTCCCTGTATTTACACATATATTCCTATACCATTGTTGTAAAAATTTTGTTAAAATATAATTTTCTTAGTTCCTTACTTTCTTCTATATTATATTTTCCCTTATAATAATATTCTCTAAATGCACATGTGTATTCATCTACGTAGCACATATTACATATTGCTAATTTCAATATTAGGTTCCTATTTGTATCTTTTTCTATATTTTGTTCTTCTTTTTCTGTTGCCATACTACTAAACTCATCTCTTATAGTTGTTTCATATTTTTTCAATCTATTGGTGATGCTTTAGTTGTTCCTTCTATGTTTTTGTCAGATCTTAGTACCTTTTTACTTTCCTCAGTTAAATTTGATAGCCTAGACCTAAACTTACTGTAACGCCCCGAAATATCATCCCGAGACGCTACATGGTGCCCAAAGCTACACGTAGCCTCAAGCTAACCCTTTAAGCCAAAACACTATCCTTGGGTTCCAACACAACAACATACATGCTACGCTAAGGATATGTATATAAGTACATATCATATCACATCGCACATGGCAGGGAATATCATTAGACTGTACATATATGGAATGTCTATACACAAACCAACCCAACAATACACTAGTCTGACATAGCCTCTACACAGCAAAATCAACGAGCCATTGGGATAAACCCCCAACTGACTCAACAGACCAAAAGGATCACCAAACAACAGCACCAAAACTAGCCTCGAACCATGAGGACTCACCACTGAAGGAACGTAGATGCGGCACTCGAATATCACTATTGTGGCTGCGGCGGAGTACCTGAACCTACATTATGGTAAGAATGTAGCCCATAGAGAAATATGTGGGTCAGCATAAGATACGTACTGAGTATGTGGGGGTGCATGCAAAATATAAATAATATCATAAATTTCGTAAAAACGTACATACGGACCATAATGACACCCTGGCTTAAGTGACATTGAGTCATGCAACTCATAACACCTTAGATAGGAAATTTAGGAGAAAAACCTCATAAATCATTATAGATCATCATAGGCAACTTGACATACCACATCAAAACTCGGAGTGACTCGGTATTTCAATAAACATGATTTTTATGGACAGGAGAGTTTTCTATAACCAACAACCCCACGTGAGCTACGTGGAATACCAATGTTTGAAACCCCCGTTGGCGGGAACGTCATACTCTTTTCCAGGGAGTATGACCTTAAAACTGCAATAATCACAATCGAGCTCTCTGGCTAATAATATCATCATCAAACAACCCTGGGGTGGCATATAGATTTGGGGAAATACCAAATTTCCCTCTCGGTGCTAAGTACTACTCCCCGAAAAGCTCAGAACATGTTAGGAATTCCACTTCAAAACGTCTCAAGGGTCAGCAATGATAACCAAAATCATGTATCTTTCTCAAATTATTAAATAATCATTTGTGGATCCCTAACTCGACTCAAATCAAGAATATTTTCCCACATTGAAACGTATCACCTTTTTAAACCACCACAACATCAACAACACCAAAACAATGCCAAGGCTCATCATAGCCTTTCAACTTCAACATCAACACGCCTCAATTCACAATCCAACTCACATTTTAAAGACACTTGAAACAATAATCAATAGTAGGGATACATAATTCTCGATACCAATTATCATGTCATAATACGGAAGTAATGGTATAATTGTATAAATCAAGGTTTAATAATTCAAATCATCGTATATTCATAACCAAGTAATTTTGGACACAATTGCATTTCAAAATCATATATGTACCAATTTACAAAATTTCATATTTCATGGATAATAATATGAGCTATAAAATCATATTTCCATTCCATGGAAAAACATGTAAAATCTTATATCAACATAAGTAAATAAAATTCCGGGCACAAGATCGAAAGGATAATCTAGTTCAAAAACCCACATACCTTGAAATTGACCTCTTGATTATGGAATCCTGTTCACACGAATAAGGGGTGCTCCTCGAAGGTCTTGAGATGATGAGTTCGATTATAGGATCAAATTTGAATTTCTACGGTGAAATTGGAAGATATTTTGAGCACAAAATGGACTTTAACGGAAGAACATGAATTTTATGGCTCAATATAGGTATGAATGGACAATTTTCGTTCATGAAGTGAAGAGATAATGACCAAAATGCCCTTAAAAAATCAAATAATTGTCGAATCTGTCCTTTGGTGGACTATTTTGATAGTCTGAAGTAGATCAACCACAACGTTTTACTTCGATATCCAAATTGGATGAAACCAATTTCATTAGAAAGAGGACATATATTTTCATTGATATATAGTATTTCACCCAGATCATTGTGTACGAGGAGTTATGATCGTTTGAAGTTGACCCAAAAATTCACTTTTGATAGGATGAAGTAGATCGACCATAACTTTTTGCTCCGATAGACAAATTGGATGAAATCAATTTCATTGGAAAGAGGACTCACAGAGCTTTCCATTGACATATAGTAGATCACCCAGATCTTTATGTACAAGGAGTTCTGATAATTTAAAGTTGGAGCAAAAATACTCCAGGCCTCAGTACTTTTTCCTGCACGTTTTACTGTTTACTACTATTCACGGTTCGATCGGAATGTTCAAAACTCGTCACTCGGGTATCTGTTTTGGATGATCCACATATCGTTAGAAAGATTATTCGACACTCTACGCAATGGTGGGTCATAATCTAAGACATTCCGCACGAAAAATTTATAATTCATTCTCGGGGTATTACATCATCCCCCCTTGGAAACATTCGTCCTCGAATGTCGATGAGTAAGTCAGGAATACTATGGTAATAAGGATATCGAGCGAAACTACCTTGCTCAAAACATATGTTTCATATTAGATTTCCGATATTTAAGAAAACACACAAGCTAAGATAAGTATAGTGATAAGGATCGAATCAAAGAAAATGATACCTTCGATACGTTCCGGATTCGTAGAGAAAAGATGAGGGTATTTGGTATGCATTTCCGCTTCTACCTCCCATGTCGGACCCTCGACGGATTGATTTCACTAAAACACTTTAACTAAAGGAACTTCCTTTCTTCTTAGCTTCCGAACTTGATAATCTAGAATCTCAACCAGAAATTCCTCAAATGAAAGATTATTCTGGATATCCAAATCCTCGGAAGGTTCAATTACAACTGAGTTACCAATACATCGCTTAAGCATGGATACATGGAAAACCGGGTGAACATTAGACAACTCCGCAGGCAAATCAACCTCATAAGCTACCTTCCCAACACGACTTAGAATCCTATAAGGGCCAATGTAACGGGGACTAAGTTTCCCTTTCTTTCCAAACCTTTTCACCCCTTTCATGGGTGAAACCTTTAGATATACCAATCATCAATATTAAACGCAAGATCTTTTCTCCTCACATCCATGTATGACTTCTGATGACTTTGAGCGGTTTTCAATCGTTCTCGAATCAACCTAACTTTTTCCATAGCTTCAAACACAACATCAGGTCCAGTCACAGCAGCTTCACCAACTTCAAACCAACCTATGGGCGATCTACACCTCCTCCCATAAAGAGCTTCAAATGGGGCCATTCCAATAGTAGCATGAAAGCTGTTATTGTAAGCAAACTCAACTAATGGCAAGTGCTCATCCCAACTACCTTTAAAGTCAAGCACATAAGTTCTCAACATATCTTCTAAAGTCTGAATGGTTCGTTCGGCTTGACCATCGGTTTGAGGATGGAAAGCAGATCTTAAACAGACTTGGGTACCGAGATCCTTCTGAAAATATTTCTAAAACTGAGAAGTAAACTGAGTACCCCTGTCAGAAATAATAGCCAAAGGGACTCCGTGAAGTCTGACGAGTTCCCAAATATACAGTCTAGCATAGTCTTCAGCTATAAAAGATGAATGCACTGGCAAGAACTGAGCTGATTTCGTTAACCGATCTACTACAACCCAAATCGAATCATGATGGCGATGAGAAAAAGGTAAACCAACCACGAAATCTATATTCACTTTTTCCCACTTCCAAGTAGGAATGCTAAACTCTTGCATCAAACCACTGGGCCTTTGGTGTTCTATCTTAACTTGTTGACATGTAGAACATTTTGACACAAATTCTGCTATGTTCCTCTTCATACCGTTCCACCAATAAATTTCCTGCAAATCATGATACATCTTAGTAGCACCGGGATGAATGGAATATCGCGTGCCATGTGCTTCCGCCATAATTATTTGCCTCAATTTATCAAAATTTAAACACAAAGTATATCTTGAAATCTCAACACACCATCTCCCCCTTGGGAGAAAACCTCTAAATTTTGGTTTTTAACGGATTCTTTTAACCTAACCAAGGTAGGATCCTTGTCTTGCTTCTTCTTCACTTCCGAAATGAAAGAGGACTCGAAACCACTTTGAACTCCTACGCTACCCTCAGCATCACCAAACAACCTAACTCCCAACCTATCCAAGTGATGCATCTCATGGGCTAACTCTTTCTTATCATTTTCTACATGCGCTACACTACCCATAGACTTCCGACTAAGGGCATCCGCAACTACATTTGCCTTGCCCGAATGATACAAGACACTCATATCATAATTCTTTAATAGCTCTAACCACCGTCTCTGCCTAAGGTTCAACTCTTTCTGGATGAACACATACTGCAAGCTTTTATGATACGTGAAGACATCTATGTGCACACCATACAAATAATGTCTCCAGATTTTCAAAGCAAAGACCACAACAGCTAATTCAAGGTCATTAGTAGGATAATTCTTCTCATGAGGCTTTAACTGTCTAGAAGCATAGGCTATAACCTTACCTTTTGCATTAAAACACAACCCAAACCCACTCTAGAAGCATCATAGTAAACCATAAAACCATCAACACCATCCGGCAAAGTCAACACAGGGGCTGAAGTGAGTTGAGTCTTCAACTCCTGAAAACTCTTCTCACAAGATGCTGACCAGAGAAACTTCACTTTTTTTTGGGTCAAACGGGTCATATGAGACGCAATAGAAGAAAACCCTTTGACAAAATGACGATAATAACCAGCTAGACCCAAGAAACTTCAAATATCAGAGGGAGAAATAGGTCTAGGCCAACTCTTTATAGCCTCTATATTTGGAGGATCAACTGTAATACCTTCAGAAGAAACAACATGACCCAAGAATCTACGGACCTTAGCCAAAACTCACTTTTGCTAAACTTGGCAAAAATCTGATGAGCCCTAAGAGTTTCTAGCACAATTCAGAGATGGTCCGCATGATCAACCTCACTTTGGGAGTAAACAAGAATGTAATCTATGAACACGATAACAAATAAATCCAAATACTGCTTAAATACTCGGTTCATAAGATCCATGAAACTCGAAGGACCATTGGTTAACCCGAAAGACATCACTAGGAATTCAAAATGACCATAACGAGTTCGGAAGGCTATCTTAGGAATATCACATTTCCTAACCTTGAGTTGGTGATAACCGGATTTAAGGTCTATTTTTGAAAAATAGCTAGCACCTTGCAGTTGATCAAACAAGTCATCAATTCGAGGAAGGGGATACTTGTTCTTGATAGTTACCTTGTTAAGTTGACGGTAATCAACGAACATACTCAAGGTACCGTCTTTTTTCAGCACAAATAAAATAGGTGTACCCCAAAGAGATGCACTGGACCTTATGAAAGCTTTATCTAGGAGATATTTGAGTTGCTCTTTCAACTCTTTAAGTTCAGTAGGAGCCATACGATACAAAGGAATGGAAATAGGTTGAGTATCGGAAAGAAAGTCAATCCCAAATTCTATCTCTTTATCAGGAGGTACTCCAGGAAGATCTTACGAAAAAACATCAAGCAACTCGTTAACAACACTAATCGACTGAATGGTCGGGGTTTCAGACTTGGTGTCTTTAACCCGAACCAGATGATAAAAGCAACCCTTGGAAATCAACTTCCTAGCTTTGAGATAGGATATAAAATGGCCTTTAGGAGTCATAGAACTCCCGGACCATTTGAAAATAGGCTCATCAGGAAACTGAAACTTAACCACTCGAGCACGATAATCTATAGATGCATAACACGAGTGAAGCCAATCCATACCTAGAATGATGTTAAAATCAACCATATCTAGCTCCATCAAATCAGCATACATAACCTGATGAAGGACAATGATGGGACACTTCTTATACACACTCTTAGTAATAATAGACTCTCCTACCGCAGTAGAAACCAAAATAGGCTCAAAAATCAGTTCAGGATTCGTTTCAAAGTTTACAGCAACCAAAGGTGTCACATAAGAGAAACTTGAACAAGGATCCATCAATACATAGACATCAAATTG
This sequence comes from Capsicum annuum, assembly GCF_002878395.1. Classification (NCBI taxonomy): domain Eukaryota; kingdom Viridiplantae; phylum Streptophyta; class Magnoliopsida; order Solanales; family Solanaceae; genus Capsicum; species Capsicum annuum. The sequence continues at coordinate 351,151 of NW_025893345.1, forward strand.
GAAAACATGGAGCATACCAATGACAACATCAGGAGAGTCCTCCTGCTAGGACTCTCATGATGAGGTGGTATAGCATAGAAACGATTTTGGCATTGATCGCCAGCAGTACTAGATAAAGCACCCTGGGGAGGAACTGGACGGGCTACGGGAAATGGAGCACTGGTAGCCTAACTTTGGGGACGGACATCACAACTCCGCTGTCTGGCATACGAGAAGTCTCTAAGTATGTGGCCCAACTTGCCATAACCAAAATAGCCTAGCTGCCCCATATAACACTCCCTAAAATGATCTTTACCACACTTAGCACACAAAGGAGGATGAGGCTGGTTGCTTACACTATCCTAAGACCTGGAAGGTACCGACCTATTTCCAAGCTCCTGCCTTCCCCGATATATGAGAGCACTAGCTGAGAAAGCCGCATGTATTAATGGACGTCTCTAAAACTGAGGGCGACTCCCTCCAGAGAATCTAGTCTGACCAGACCCGTTACTCCAATCTGACTCTTTTAATCCCTCTTACTCTTTCTCTTTCCTTTATCTTGTCTGACTCAATCTGTCGGGCATGAATCATTAACTTAGGAAGATCAATCTCCCTATTAATCATAGCAGATCTACATTCTTTCACTACATAACTCGACACCTCAGTTAGAAACTTGCTCATACTAGTCCTCGAGTCAGCCATCATATTGGAAGCGTACTTCGATAGCTGATTAAACTGAAGACAATACTCCTTAACCGACATGGAGCCTTGTCTCAAATTCGAAAACTCTTCTATCTTAGCTTCTCATGACTAAAAAGAAAAGAATCTATCCAAGAAAGCATCTTGGAACAATTGCCAAGTCACCGAAGCGGTATCTTCTTCTCTACCCTTATTCCACATCTGCACCCAATCATAGGCAACATCCTTCAACCGATAAGAAGCCAGCTCCACACTTTCTTCCTCGGTCATGTGCATAATCTGTGTAATTTTCTTCATTTCATCAATATATATCTGCGAGTCCTCACCTGCTCTCGACCCATGAAACTCTGGAGGATTCATCCGCATAAAGTCATGAATTCGTGTTGCTGCCGAATTATTTTCTTATGGAGGTAGAGTGTTGGCCTGAGTATTGGCGGTAACTGCCTGGGCTAGTGTCTGAAAAGTTTCCCGAAATTCAATATGGGATACCGTCTCATGTAATGGATCAAAGGGTTGAGGTTGGTTGTTGTTTCTGCGAGCTCGATGTGGAGGCATTTTCTGTCATGAGAGCTTACGAGTTAACAGAAGAAAGAAATAGTTGTAAGCACGATAAACTCTTTTAGAATGAAAGAAATGACTTTTCCTAAAATGTCCCGTAGCCTCTTGTTCATAGATGTGGCGCGCTACACACCGATGATCAAGACTCTACATAACGCGGCTTTTCAGACTTCCTAGGACTCTTTAAACCTTAGGCTTTGATACCAAGATTGTAACACCCCGAAATATCATCCCGAGTTGCTACATGGTGCCCAAAGCTACACGTAGCCTCAAGCTAACCCTATAAGCCAAAACACTACCCTTGGGTTACAACACAACAACATACACACTATGCTAAGGATATGTATATAAGTACATATCATATCACATAACACATGGCATGAAATATCGTTAGACTGTACATACATGGAATGTCTATGCACAAACCAACCCAGGAATACCCTAGTTTGACATATCTACACAGCAAAATCAACGAGCCATTGGGACAAACTCCCAACTGGCTCAACAGACCAAAGGGATCACACAAAAATAGCACCAAAACTAGCAACTTGGTCCTCGAACCATGAGGACTCACCATTGAAGGAACATAGATGCGACACTCGAATATCACTGTCGCGGCTGTGGCTGAGTACCTGAACCTACATTATGATAAGAATGTAGCCCATAGAGAAATATGTGGGTCAACACAAGATATGTACTGAGTATGTGGGGGCGTATGAAAAATATAAATAATATCATAAATTTTATAAAAATGTACATACGGACCATAATGACACCCCTGGCTTGAGTGACATTGAGTCATGAAACTCATAACAACTTAGATAGGAAATGTAGGAGAAAAACCTCATAAATCATTATAGATCATCATAGGCAACTTGACTTACCACATCAAAACTCGGAGTGACTCAGTATTTCAATAAACATGATTCTTATGGACAGGGAAATTTTCTATAACCGATAACCCCACGTGAGCTACGTGGAATATCAATGTCTGAAACCCCCGTTGGCGGGAGCGTCATACTCTTTGCCAGGGAGTACGACTTTAAAACTGTAATAATCATAATCGAGCTCTTTGGCAAATAATATCATCATCAAACAACCCTGTGGTAACATAGGTTTGGGAAAATACCAAATTTCCCTCTCGGTGCTAAGTACTACTCCCCGACAAGCTCAGAACGCATTAGGGATTCCACTTCAAAACGTCTCAAGGGTCGACAATGATGAGAAAAATCATGTATCTTTCTCAAATTATTAAATAATCATTTGTGGATCCCTAACTCGACTCAAATCAATAATATTTTCCAACATCGAAACGTATCAACTTTTTAAATCACCACGACATCAATAACACCAAAACAATGCCAAGGCTCATAATAGACCTTCAACTTCAAACTCAACACGCCTTAATTCACAATCCAACTCACATTTTAAAGACACTTGAAACAATAATCAATAGTAGGGATACATAATTCTGGATAACAATTATCAAGTCATAATAAGGAAGTAATGGTATAATTGTATAAATCAAGGTTTAATAATTTAAATCATCGTATATTCATAACCAAGTAATTTTGGACACAATTCCATTTCAAAATCATATATGTACCAATTTACAAAATTCCATATTTCATGGATAATAATATGAGCTATAAAATCATATTTCCAATCCATGGAAAAACATGTAAATCTTATATCAACATAAGTAAATAAAATTCCGGGCACTAGATCGAAAGGATAATTTTGTTCAAAAATCCACATACCTTGAAATTGACCTCTTGATTATGGAATTCTGTTCACACGAATAAGGGGTTCTCCTCGAAGGTCTCGAGATGATGAGTTCGATTATCGGATCAAATTTGAATTTCTACGGTGAAATTAGAAGATATTTGGAGCTCAAAATGGACCTAGGGTTTAGTTCTCTCAATGTTTTTGATGGAAGAAAATGAATTTAATGGCTTAATATAGGTATAAATGGACAATTTTCGTCCATGAAGTGAAGGCATAATGACCAAAATGCCCTAAAAATATCAAATAATTCTCGAATTTGTCCTTTGGTGGACTGTTTTAATAGTTTGAAGTTGATCAACCATAACATTTTACTCCAACATCCAAATTAGATGAAATCAATTTCATTAGAAAGAGGACTCTCATATCTTTCCATTGATATATGGTATCTCACCCAGATCATTGTGTACAAGGAGTTATGATCATTTAAAGTTGACCCAAAAATTTACTTTTGATAAGCTGAAGTAGATCGACCATAACTTTTTGCTCCGATAGACAAATTGGATGAAACTAATTTCATTGGAAAGAGGACTCATAGATATTTCCGTTGATATATAGTGGATCACCCAAATCATTATGTACAAGGAGTTATGATCGTTTAAAGTTGGAGAAAAAATACGCCAGGCCTCAGTACTTTTTCCTGCACGTTTTACTGTTCACTACTATTCATGGTTCGATCGGAATGTTCATAACTCGTCGCTCGGGTATCCGTTTTAGATGATCCACATATAGTTGGAAAGATTATTAGATACTCAACGTAATAATGGGTCATAATCTAAGAATTCCATACACGTTTACGCATAAAATTTCAACGAAAAATTTCTCGAGGTATTACACTTACATGATGATAGACATTATTATTCAGATTGGTATTATTCAGATTAAAATGATAAACTGCGAATACTTAGAATATTGGAGAAAAGATATGGAAGAAATAAGGTTAATAGAAATACTAATGAAAAAGAATTTAATTAAATACATTAAAAAAAGATATGGAACATATACAATAGCTTAAGAATAATATAGAAGAATTAATAAGATTAAAACAAATAACAAAGGAATGTTATGATAAAGCATTTAAAACTGAATATCTTATTGGATATTTGAGAGAATTTTTAATTGTTTACAAGGAAGGCTTGCTCTCCATGGAAAGACTTGCCTTAGATTACCTAATGGCCTACCTATTTATAATCTAAAAACGCGTAAACTATTCCTACTTTACATTTGTCCTCCTTTTTCAAAAAGTAAAAATAACTTGACAAAAAGTGCTGAAAAACTAAGTAATAATTAATGTACATGTCTCTTTTGTAACTTTTTATCTTGTCGGGGAATCTTCTTTATTTTCTCATTGAAATGTCCTTTTTATGTCACTTTCTATCTTCTGTTGTTTTATCTTCCAGCTAGCTTTTTTCATCCTTATCTTCTTGGTTGATTTTCCTCCGTTTCTTGTAGTTATCTCTATCTTCTTTTTCATAGGTCCTTTTGTAGCTGCCTTGATTGATTCTTTTATTCTAGTTGGACTTCTGGGATAACATTATCTTCTCTATTGCATCTTGAACATAGGTGATCTGGGTATTTGTGTCCTGTTAGCATACAGTATCTGGTCAATAATTCTTTTAAAATGAATTCTTTCTTAATAACTACTGTAGTTGATTGTTATTCTGGGTTAAGTAATGTCATTATCCACCTTTGTATTTCTTCCATATCTAACTGTCTTAGTACTTTTGAATTTGAATAATTTATTAACTAGTGTCTTGAATAATAGCTCAATATCGGGTTTCCATTGAGATAATTATTTGCTAGTTCTTGAATAATCATAGATATTCCAATAATTTGCTTGTTTGCGTAGAAATCTGGTATGTTTACGTTAGGTATTTATTTTTTCTGTTCCATGTCTTCTGGTATGATCATATCGCTGGTCAATCCAATTTTTATAACTTGTATAACTGGTTTGATTTCATCATATAATAGTTGAATATAATAATATATCGTCTATGTATACTATACAATTAGGTAATTGTTTAAAATAGTTATCAATAAAATGTTGATACCTTCCTGGTGCATTTTAATATCCAAATAGTAGTACATTCCATTCATAAAAGCCTTATGGTACTGTAAATGCAGTTACCTTTTTAGATTATTCTTCTATTTTAAGTGATAAAATCCTGACTTACAATCAAACTTGCTAAAATAGTTATATCCTTTTCTTTGTCTTCTTTTTAATATCTTGTTAGGTATTGGGTAATTATATGTTATAGTTTTTGCATTTAGGTTTCTATAGTTAATAACCATCCTGCTTTTTCCTTTTTCTGTTCACCTTATTTATTTACTATAAATGTTGGGTTAGTGTGTTTACTATTACTTTTCTGTATATATTGCTTTTCTAATAGTTCATCTATGTGTATTTTAAATTCCTTTAAATCATCAAAATTATATGTTAATGGTTTTTGAGTTATTATACTATCTTTATTTACTAGTTCAATTCTTACAGTAGTTTTATGTTTTTTCCCATACTTTTAATGGATCTTCACTATACAGTTGTTTTAATTTATTTTTATTTATTTCTACCTTTTCTATTGAAAATATGGTCATTTCTTCCTTATTTATTGAAAATATTATTAGTTCTATCATAACTTTAGTGGTTTTTATATTTTTTAATTTTTGCGTAATTTTTTCACTACCTTTTATCCAATCTGTTTACTTTCTTATTTTGTTAGTAACTCTTTTTTTCTCTAACCTTTTGTTTACATGGTGTTGTAAACCACCAGTGTGTTTTAGTTATTATGTGCGGGTATAGTTTATCTAAGAATGACATTCCTAAAAGCATATCTTTTGATGTTAGCTCATAATTATAAATTTCTTCTATTGTTAGTACTTTATCCCATATTTGTATTTTTACATTTCTAGCTTTATATGTAATTAGGCTTCCTTCATTATTAAATCCTTTAACTACTATTGGTATTTTTAACTTATCCCATTTACTTTCTGGTAAACAGTTATATATACATAGATCGGCTTCTGCTCTTGTATCTATCGTAGGTGTATAATATTTATTATAATATTCTTCTATTATTATTTTCATAAGTACATATATTTTCATATTAAAGATCTTTTTATTAATAATTTTTCTTTATTATATGTTATGTTTGTTTGGGTGTGTTCTATATTGTATGGTTTTGCTCGTTCTAACCATTTTATTCCTAATATTATATCTGCCTTTTTTGTTTCTTCTTTCACCTCAAATTCGATTTTTATCCTCCTGACTCCTATTATAATTTTCTTTTTGGTCATATTTTTAATAATTATTCAGTTTCTTGGTAAATCTGGACATATATTATTATTAGTTTTGATTTCTTCAGTTTTTACTAAATTTTTCATTGTATAATTTTCTTCCTATCCTGTGTTTATTAATATTAAATATTCCTTGTCATCCATCGTTCCTATTTACGAATTGCTCAAAAGGACTTTGTATTTGTATTTTATTTATTTTGTTTTTTCCAGTTATCTTATGCTTTGTTGTTAATACATATAAATTTTTACATCTGGCTGTAAATATTTTAATTCCTGGGTTAACTCTATTCCTGATATTTTCCAATATAGTACTAATGATTTATCTATATTTTTATCTGTGTGCCAACCATTGTAATTTTAATTTACCATAGCATTTTATGTAGTTCATCTTTTTTTTTTTTTTTGCATAAACCCTCAATATTCAGAACATTTGATAAAAATAATAGAAAAGAAGGTGAATGCAATATTTTACACAAAAATTCTTTCATAAAAACAAAAATTTATTAAAAAATATCATACCTTCTAAATTATGACCGGTCAAGTATAGGCAATCGAAAGAGAATCATCTTTAAATTATATCATTGTTCGAAGTAATCTGAATATATATCATAAGAATATTATTTAATCTACATAATAATTACAAAGATCTATCGCGAAGGTTAATTACAAGAGAAGAATGAGAGAGATTTGGTAATCACTCAACACACCTCAACACGAATGTGTGAAGAATATTTGCGCTCATCTAAGTTGAATCTTTTTCTGATTCATAACTGTTCATTGCCTATTATAATTGCAGTCGTTAATTTCCTTTTCACAACTCTTAATTATTTTAATTGCAACCACTATCTATATATGTATATATAAAAACAGAGGCAGAAGCATCGATTAAGTCAAGTGTCGGCGTAAAATTGAGCTAAGTGCACAATTCTACGACAAGGTTAATAATATTGTCATAAAAGTTTTGAATTTAAAAATTAGAGAGACTTACATTTGAAAATATTAGGATTTTTTTAAAAAGAGATTATCATTAGATTGAAACAAGAAACCTAACCACACACCAGAGACAACAAATAGATCTTCCAAAGAACAAGACCTTTTTTGAATAGGCCAATTCATTTGGTTCCCTGTAGATTCACTTATATTCTAATTCAAAGATCAACGCCCTAGCTATGTGTTTTCACATTGAATTATTTGCAGAAGAAGAGATGTCAAAGGGGCTTCTTACTTCCCAAATAAATCCTCCAGTATCTATATATAAATGCTGTTTTATCAAGAATACGCAAGAAAAACATTCGAAATGTTAATTAATCAGCAGAGATATCTTAGAACCAATAGTTCATTATCTAATAGATCATTTTGTTCTAATACTCTATCCGAGAGTTATCAATATTTATTAAATCTGTTCCACTCTAATGGAACGCTATTGGATCAAATGATAAAGACATTGTTGAGAAAAAAAAGGCTTTTTCTGGATGAAATGAAAATTGGATTCATGTAACAGGATAAAAGTTTCTCATTTCTTTGTCAGAAAAATATGTGGCCATGAAAAAAAAATTAAGTGGAAAAAAATTGACCGGATGGTAGTCGTGAAAATGCTTGTTTCTTCTATTTTGGACCTTAGCTCCATGAAAGAATATGCTACTACTGAAACACAGAAGAATTGAAATCTTAGATCCAAACACTACGTATGTGTAACGACCCGATTTTCTGGAACCAAAATGTTACACGGTTCTCATTTCCGAAGGACCACAAGCTAACCCTCTACTGATATTGTACCTGAACATGGCATAATATAAATAATAAATATGAAAACTGGCCATAAGGTTCAAAAAATAAAAAAAATACTCAAAATTGAAAACTGAATACTGATACATCAGTCCGAAAAGCTTCTAAACTGTCTGAACTGTGGAGTTGATGGGACATGTCCCCAACTAACTCCGTCTACTGAAAATAAACTAAGTCCAATATGATAATAATAAAAATAAAGATCATCCTCGACTGAAGAGGAATCACTGCTATGTCTACTGCTGCTGACTGAGACTGAGCTGCTAAGGGTACTCAGGATCTCATGCCTCTAAACCTATGGTGTCAAATAAAACACCAAAATGAAAATGCGTCAGTACGGGTATGTACTGATCATGAAGATAAGGTTAGGCTAAATGCATGGGCTTATGCATGAACAATACTTAACTGAATAATCACGAGAGTACTGAAAGAGAGCACATGCATAAATGTACAAATCATAACTGAAATCATCGCAACTCAAAATACTGAAACTTCGATACCACTTGACTGTCATCTGAACTTACTACTAATGCCTGAGATACTAAATAACTAGATATCAATGACTAAAAACTAAGCTTTCTACTCTCAACTGACTGCATCGGAGACAAAACCTCTCTAACGGATGATTCCATAATCTACTATCAATAATAAGAAAATATTATATCTGAGATAAAACCTATCTGGTGAAAGATCTCTGAAATCTAATAATAAGAATACTCAACTGAATCTGAGACTGAGATCAAGCCTATCTAGCAGGTGATCTCTGAATCTGATAATGAGATTAATCAACTAAATCTGAGACTGAGATCTAGCCTATCTAGTGGGTGATCTCTAGATCTGATAATGAGATTACTCAAATAAATCTGAGACTAAGATTATGACTATATAGAGGGTGATCTCTGGATCTGATAATGAGATTACTCACCTGAATCTGAGATCAAGCTTATTTAGTGGATGATCTCTTGATCTGAGAATGAGACTACTCAATTGAATCTGAGATCAAGCCTATCTATCAGGTGATATCTGGATCTGATAATGAGATTACTTAACTAAATCTTAGACTGAGATCAATCCTATCTAGCGGGTGATATCTGGATCTGATAATGAGATTACTCAACTAAATATGAGATTAAGATCAAGCCTATCAGTGGGTGATCTATGGATCTGATAACACTAATACTGAATAACTTTATGTAGGACCATGCCTATCTAGTGGGTGGCCCATGAATCAATGGAACTATCTGAGTTCCTCATTATGATAGATGACTGTATCTGACAGTCTTTATTTCTGAGTTCTTTTCTGAAGATTGATATGAAAATTGTAACTGTCGGAGTGCTCACTTAACCGACTTGCCCCAAATCTGAACTAGTGGGGTCCAACCTGTAACTCCAGCTGGAAGGGTGTCAATGTCATGCCAAAGGTAAAGACCTCTCTGGTCAAGCCTCTCTAACGGGTGACCCTTACAGGAAGTCAAACCTAAGGCAGTATAATAGTTAAGCCTATCTAGAGGGTGACAAGCTTTTTCTAATTGGTGAATCCTACATCCTGTGCTGGCTACATAGTTTTGGAGTTCAGGGATTGCTCCTAACAACTCTACCTCTCTAACAGAGAGCTGCCATCCCATCACTCGCTCGGTGCTAGCTCCTACTCCCAGCTGAAAGACTCTGAATTGATTCTCAACTTAAACTGAACTGAATCTGATACTGATCATATTTCTTGACTGATCTGACTGAGTTAAGCTAAATTTACTTGGTTCAATATCTGACGGAATACTACTAAATCTTATTATCTGACTGAATGATACTGAGCTCGGGATAGATTACTCGAATACTACTGAGGACTGAACTGAACACTTGAATACTACTAGATCTGAGCTGAGTATAGAAATAAGGCTAGATTACTAGTGATACTAAGATTACGGAGATTTCTTAAGTTCTGTATCTGTCTGAGAGTACAGAGTTGTATAACTCACTGAGTTCTGAGAATCATGGCCTGACTGAGATTATCGAGAAAACTGACACTGTCTCTAGACTGCAGCTAATTTCTCGAGTATAAATACCCCCAGGACTCAATAACATAAAAGTAAAACATAACCATTCTTGAATAATCAAGACCATGGACATTTATTCACCTTCACAATTACTAAAGAATCTTTTCAAGCATTTAGAAATCATAAACATGTGATAGTATTGGGAGAGATGCTATTGGCTCATACTCCATTCAACAATATCTTGCATCAAACACTTAGCATGTATTAAAGTCTTAGTATGTATCAAAGAGCACATAATTGGGGAATTTCATGCTATCATATCACAATTCATTCACTAAGGTTTTTCAACAAACACTTGGCATGCATGGGCTTGCACAAAATTGGAGATTTCTAGTCAATGGCTCTAATTCCTTCACATAAGCATTTTATCAAACATATGGGGAGCATGCTTTGATTATTCAAAAATTTATTCACTTAATTGACATAAACACATCACTTAACAAGCAACTTGGAGAGGGTTTATCATGAATATCACATACTAGGATCAAAGCTTGAAAACCTTGCAAACAAACATGAACCAAAACTCAATAATAGAATGAACATCAATTTCAACTCATATGAATCATTAAAACTCATAAACATAAAATCTTTAAAATTTAGAAAAGGGTTCTTCAGCTTCTTGGATGAAAGGGACCCAAGAATCAACATCCGAATACCTTAGTTTCTTGATTCTTGAAAAGTTAACAGAGGAATATTGATGATTTTGGTCTTGGATTAGAAATTCTATGTCTTGTTCTGGATTTCTTGAGAGAGAAATATTTTGATTTGGGGAAAATTGATGAATAATGAAGTATTTTCATTATTTAGCGTATAGATCCCTTATATAGAATGGTTTGGGACTTTAGTAAATTACCAATTGGTCCTTGAAATTTAAAAACGAAATCTAAAAATCCCGACATCACATGCTGGAGCGATGCGGTGGAATCACTCTAGCTCATTGGAAACTGGACAATTGAGAAACTAGTTGGTGGCGCAACGCGATGGAAATCGCGTTGCCACCTTGGTTGCAAATTGAAAAGGCACCGCGACACAGTGGAATCGTGTTGGTGCACTGGAAATTGACAACTCTAAAATTAAGCCTTGGTACGACACGCCATAATTGTGGAGACTCACTGGATTTTGTTGATTACTATTTTTGCTGGCTGCGCGACGTGCTTAAGTGCTAAGGGCACACTGTCTCACTAAAATGGCTCTAATTCTTTATCCGAGTGTCAGATTAGGCGAATTTGGTATCGATGGAAATATTATTCAATTATCTACATGAAAAAAATGTCTATATTAGGGAAATTCTATACGGTTCAAAATATTTCTCACTTGGGATGGCACTTCTTAATCCTTTTAGGTCAAATTAACACTTTGCTGAATACACTCTAAGGCTCACACTATGAGAGAATTTTTTGGGGTCTTATAGTATGGATGGTATAAGCTTCCTAAATAAGATTTCTTGAACAATAAACAACCATTTTAGATTTTCACGACAAAGAAGTTCTGGATTCTCTTCCGGATAGGCCTTGAAAGGAGAAGGAATGATGGAATGCCTACAAGAATTTATTATATTAAATTTACTTGATAGTCCCAATTTTGGGAACATCCAGTGCAAAAGTCACTAAATGGGTAAGTCTCCAATCCCTAGTCTATAATGTACTTTATCTATTAGGTTACAGGAGGGCATTTTACCTTTGGTTTTTAACCTACCCTTTTGTGATTCTTGTTGAAGAATAAACTCGGGGGGTGGGTGCTGGGAGAATGATTTTGAAGTGGAATTCCCATTCTTTAGATAGAGAAGATTACCAAAATTTCATGATTTTCTATTGAATTTATTCCAATTCAGAATGCTCGTTGAATGAGCATTATTAATATTATGCCTTGAGAACGACTTGAACCTCCACACTCTTTAGCGAGAGATTTTGAGTCTTACATGTCTACCATTTTACCATCAAGGCATCTTGAAATTGATTCTTATTTCATGAATACGATATCTACCTATTTTGATGTATGGAATATATGACAAAGGTGGATCTATTGATCAGCCATGTCATATAAGCCCGAGATGGACATCCAATTGCTTTGATTTGAATTATCTAGAGAATGAAATGCCTAATATATATAAATAATATGGACAATCAAACCTATTTCTCGATTCACTTAATAAGGTGAATAGGGTCCCAATAGATACATGTAAAAAGCATGTTCGATTACGCGTATGTCCTAATACTAAATGGAATGTTACAATGCAGGGATCTATATGTAAATATAGTATTTATTTAGATAGGCCCGAATGAGCCCTTCTTATAATTAGAATTTATATAACCCTATTTTGGCCTGGTTTGGTATAGAAAACACTTATAATCATGAAATCAACTCGATCAACAGATTACGAGTTCATAACCTAGCCCATTCCCATTTTGGGCGGAATAGATGTACTAATTCTTTGATTCAAGTTAGTAAGAGGGATATTGAACTAAGAAACAGACCCTAGAAGCTAAAAAAGAAAATCCCAAGCAATTGTAATAATCTGTTTCATTGGTATTCCTAGTGTAGTAGATGGTATCAAATATAATCTTACTCAATTCGATAGAAATTTTTTATCTTAAAGGGGTTCTTCTATAATTTCGTACATAAGGGGTTATTTCTTGGTTTTGTCCAGTCATTAATAACTTAATTATATTTAGATAATAGTAGATAAGAAAATTCTTGTAGGGAGTCCTATTAAAACCAAGAAATATAGGCCTACTTGCCATCCACACCAGAATAAATAGAGTTTTCCGAAAAAACCTGCTAGTGAAAGAAGACCTCCTATGGATAAGAGACATAGAGATAAAGAGAGAGATAAAAATTATCTTTTGTGTATAATCCTGAATAATCTCGAATGTTATCAGTTCTGGTACATAGAACAAATGATACAATGCAAGCAAAAATTCCTAGATTCATGAAGATATAGAACAACATATAAGTTATCAAGCTTGCATATCCATCACTTGTGTCTCCAACAATTATTCCAATAATCACATATCCGATTTTCCCTATGGACGAATATAAAAGAATATATTTCATGATTGTTTAAGTAATAGCAATGAGATTTCCCAATATCATACTAACAGTAGCTAGGATTTCCAGAAAAAGATGCCATTCATTTGATGAGAAATAAAAAGGAATATCAAAAATTCAAGTGGCTGAAGCAGAAGTAGCTACTTTTGAAGTAATAGAAAGAAAAGCAACAAATAGAGTGGGAGAGTTATAGTCAAAAAGAGGATTACCCACTTCTCTCTCATTTAAAGCCGTGCATGAAACTTTTATCTCACACGACTCCTAAGTGATAAAATAAAGAAGAACCCATTTTCATTCTTTTTGATTATTTTCCTTGTGTATGTATAAGATCGAATCTATTCGATCTCTAAAAAGGATTACTAATTATTAATGTTTTGAGGAATCCCTTATCAGTGGTTATGAGTGACAGATTTTTGCAATCTTTTCAACCTTGGTTTCGTAGGAGAAAGTTAGAAAGATTGAGACATAGAACAATATGATTTAATTCATTCTCAATAGTCACGAGATGATCATCTTAGGGTGATCCTTTTATCAACGGATGCTCTTATTACACTCATAGTATCTGAAGACCAGCTATGTAGTATCTACATCAAGAATTCAAGTATTATAAATGCTATTAGTCTGATCCTTTGTAGGAATTACCAGTAATAACGAACATGCAAAATAGATCTATTTATCATAAAGAGATTTGTCATTCCTACCCTTCTTCATCTTAATTATTATTTGAACAAGTAAAAGTTCTGTCTTGGTCTGGGTGGGGATAAAGTTTCTCTTCTACATGTCCATGGAGTTTTTAAAAATCCAAACATCTCAGAGATAGATAGAGAGGTAGGAATTTCTCGAATGATCCACACTCTATCATATACGTCAGGAGTCCATTGTGAGAAGAGGATGGGAAAAGATTAAACTCGATTCCTATGGTAATGAATGTGAGCGCAATTTAAATCTTGGAAAGTTATACATTTGTGTATTGATTAGACCATTTACTATTTCTTAAAGCTCAATCTCTCTCCCAGATGAACCATAGAGTTAAGAGAAACCATGAACCAAAATAGAAGAGCTTGCTCCACCTATGAGTAAATAATTCATAGTAGCCTTCTTAGACCATACATCTTTCTCGGTATATCCAGATAATAGGTAGGAGCATAAACTAAACTTTCTGTGGCTACAAAGATAGTTATTAAATTATTAGCACTACAAAAACATTCCCCTAGAGTAGTTGCTACAAAGAATAAAATAAACTCTGTTATACCTATTTCTGTACATTCAATGTACTCTATGGATAGATGAATACATAAAGTTGAACATAGTAAAATAAGAAATTAAAAGATTTCATTGAAATTTATCGTATGGAATATACATATATATATGTATGTATGTATGTATATAAAGAGTATGTATGTATGTATGTATGTCTGTATATTAAGAGAGTAACAATCCTTAGAAATGTGATTTGTACTTTTTGTCCTTCATTAAAAATCTCCACAATATACAAACTTGTCTTTTAACTTTTTTTATTTAATTATTATTAATATATAGAAATAATATTAAATTTATATAAAAAAAATTTCTTAAACAAATGCTGCTATGATTAGGATACTTACCATATATTCTAGAACTCCTTAATTATTAATTCTACTCTTACATACAACCAAAGCAAAGTCAAACTAAAATTTAACCTAGGACCTTCAATTGTAATGTCACGATCAAATTTCTCAAGCCATAATGATACATATCATAACACACTAGTAGGTAAGACAACTGAAACACCCTAGGTTTAGGACCCTTAGAATTTTTTTTGGATTTCTAGGTTCTGGAAAACATACGACTGGTGGGTGCTAGTCTTATACTAGGGTACTGATGTTAGATGTATTTATGCACTTTAGCATTGCTATCCAAGCTTATTTAGCCTTATTTTAAGGATAATTCATGTGATTTATGTGTTCATAATGATATAACTAAGCATATAAGTTCTCAAGTATGTAATTAAAATGTTTAAAGGTGTTTCCAAAAAAGTTTGGATTTAAATAGATCATCTAAAGTCTAAACGAGCAAACTAGCTTTACTAGTTTGATCTAGGTGTTGTTCTAGTTGATTTCGATGGATTCTAGTGGGTGTATTGAGTTCATAAGGTTATTATTGTGTAATTAAATTAGGAATAACTTGTTTATAATTGGCAAAGTTTAGTTGGAGCGAGCCAAGAGTCAACAATAAGTTAAAGAGTAAAATGGACGAGACTAGTTCTTAGCTTGAGTATCTAGATCGGTATCATCGATGTTTTATTGTGATGAACTATAATGCGTGGTTTTTGATCATGTATGATTCTTGGTGAGTTGATTGTGATGATATTTTTATGCTGTACTAGCTGCAAATTGTGTGGAAACAACACCACAAGACAAAGGGTAGAAGGAGAAACACTTAGAAGAATATAGGCGTCAAGAGGCAAAATCTAGTTAGCCAACTTGAAATAGGTGCGATACGCTACTCCCTTACGTGATAATCAATGTGAAGTTCCACTTCCTCAATATTATAACCAATGTGGCACGTTTCTCTATCAAGTTGACTACCAAATACGGCGCGTCATTCCTTCACTATAAATAGAACACTTTGTAATTACCTTGGATGATTTAGAGCAATAAGGAGGGGATGCTAAACACTTCAAATAGGGTTTTCATCTCTTTTATTTATTTCATTCATAGATTTATGTATTCAATTAGTTGGATTAAGGTTATGTTGATTAGTGGATAAACGCTCCCTTTCCAGGGTTACGACCAAGAATATGTTTACTATCATTATTAATTGAATTTGTTTAGATTTATTATCATATTTGGTGGTTTGTTCATCTTTTTTTTTAACTATAAGGATTGCGCACCCTTAGAATACACCTATTTTTGTCTTATGAACTCGGGAGGGGGAATAAGATGATAGAACACGGGATGAATAAAGTAAGGTTCTTATTGTTTTATAAAATAAGGAATTTGAATTAACATCTAGGATATGGATATACCTAGAAGCCTTGATTATTTCACATGTAGGATGATAGCTTCATGCATCTAATTGGATTATTATATCCCCGCTCAATGATGTTGTAGTAATGTCAAAGTTTGGTAGACGATTAGAGGTCGGGAAACCACGATCATGCGATAAACCCTACAAATCAACAACCAAGATAAACAACCTAATGAATGAAGTTCAATAACTTAGTATGATTGTTTGAAGTTCTTTAACCCCGCGCTTTAATCCATTGATTGTCTCAAGTCTTTACTTTATGAACTGTTTACTTTTTTTTAGTTTATAATTCTCAAACTCTTTTGGTTACGTTACACCATTATAATCCTAATAGCTGAATTGATATTTGATAGTTGCTTAACACTAGTCCCTGTGGGATCAATACATGGCTTGTAAAAGGGCCACTTTACTACTTATGAGACCACATACACTTGCGTGTGTGTTGGGTGCAACAAGTTTTTGGCACCATTTTCGGGGACTTATAAATTGGCAACTATTTTTATTTTGGTTTTAATTTTTTGATTTATTTTGTGCTTTACGCTTGTTTTTTGGTATTGAATTTGCAAAAAAATAGGTTGACAAATTAGAAGGCTGGCGCAGGATTGGGAATTGGTCGAATCAAACCCCAAACCTGAGTAACTGTACCATCAAATGAGGAGAAAAGTAAAAATTGTCCACTAATTCTAGAAAATTCACGAGGAACAAGATAATTCTGCTTTCATGGTTGAAGAACAACTAGCCCACAAGATAGTTCGTAAAGTCGCAATCCCACTTCTGACAAATTTGACCTCCCCTTTTCAGAAACCAACTGCTGGAGGTAATTTTGAGCTGAAACAGAACATGGTGCAGCTATTGATTAGCAGTGGATAGTTTATAGGGCTTTACATGAAGATCCAAAATTCCATCTATGAAACTTTCTGGAGATCTGTAATACCCCGAGACTCTAACCAATGGTACAGTCATGAATCAAGCTCATGAGAAATAAATTATAATGTTTTACGTTGATTTTTGATAGTGAATCAAAACATTTCTTACCGATTGAATTCTTGTGAAGGATATTGGTATAGTCAACTTCAAACGAGCATATATCTCATTATACTTGGAATTTTTGAGATCATAACCTATCAACATATAGATAATTGAATCAAATTTACAAAAATACCAATTTCTCCAAAATCCAATATCGGAGCAAAGAGTTTTACCCATTTTACTCCAGCATATCAATCTGGAAAAGGCTGACGATCTTTCTAACGGGCTGTCACGTTTTTGACGCCATTTCTGATGACGTCGTCACTTTCTGACGACATATCTAATGATATCATCAGCCTTAGGTAGAAAATCAAAAATTCGACCCTTTTGTTATGGCATTTCATGATGGCCTATCACGGGTCTGACGGCCTCTCACCGATGTCGTCAGCCATTTTTTTCAGCAACTAAGGGGCATTTTTAAATAGGTATTTTGGTCTTTTTCACCCATTTTGACCCTCTATATATATCCAAGTAAAGAAGAAAACTTCATTCTTTTTCTATTTCATCAAGAATACTAGGGTTTCTCTCTGAAAATCCAATCCAAATCTTCCAAGAACATCAAGAATCCAACCATAAATTTCATAAATTGGTTCAAGATTCAAGGTACCCAAGTCAAAAACATCAAGAACCCTAACTCAAGAAGTGGAAAAGGAGTCTATAACAAGTTTCTTCATTCCAATCCGTAATCAAGGTATGTGGATTTTAAACAAGAACACTCCTTTCATTCTTGTGCCTAAATATTTAATTTCTATTATTGATTTATATGAATTTGCAAAGTAGGATTACACCCAAAATTCTCTATTAATGATTTATGAGATTTGAGTTGATTAAATTTGATATTATGATATATTTACCATCATATTTCTTGAATTGAGTATTTATGCTATGAGTTGAATATTCTTATTATGAATTGATGATTTTCGAATGAGTTGAGATAAGTGTCATGATTTAAGCCTTCCATGAGAAGTTGATTATTGAATACATAT
The DNA here is from genome assembly GCF_002878395.1 of Capsicum annuum. Classification (NCBI taxonomy): domain Eukaryota; kingdom Viridiplantae; phylum Streptophyta; class Magnoliopsida; order Solanales; family Solanaceae; genus Capsicum; species Capsicum annuum. The sequence continues at coordinate 369,371 of NW_025893345.1, forward strand.
TGATATTGAACTTGAGAGTCAAGAGTGAGTCCTATGATGTTTCCTTGAAACTTTTGATATTTGAAATAATTTGATAAGCAAATGTACTTGATGTTGAGAAAGATTGTGTTGAGTTGAGTCGAGTTAGGAATCCACAAGATGTTTATGATTTACAAACGAGATAGATATTTATGTTTTGGTCTTTATAATAGACCCATGATTTGATATTGATTAAAATGGATTTCCTAACGCATTCTGAGCTGAGTCTAGGAGGAGTATTTAGTACTAAGTGGGAAATATGGCATTTCCCTAAAACTACATGCCACTGTAGGATTGATATTGATGGTTGTGGGCCAGAGGCCGAGTATGGGATTGTGATTGAGAAATTGAGGTTGTACTCCTTGGTAAGAATACGACACCCCCGCCAATGTGGGGTTCTCTCCTTAGGAGGGCAAAATATTGGACTCCATGGGGCTCACATAGTGTAGTTATGTCGGTTATAAGAAACTCCCATGTCCATAATGATCTAAGTACCTTGAGTTACCGAGTCACTCTAAGTCATAAGTCAAAGAGTTTGAGTTGAGTTAAATATTTATGAGATTTATGAAGCATGTGTTATTACTGATGACTTATGGGAATAATGTTTCAGATAATTCAAGCGAAGGGAGGTATTATTGTCAGCATGCATGATTTTATTATACATTTATGATATTATTTAAAATGTTGCATCCACCCCCACATACTCAGTACATTCCCAAGTACTGATTCCCATACTCTTCTGTGTTCTATGTTTTCTTGTGATGTAGGTTCAGGTGCTCAGTCTTAGCAACGACAGTGATCTTCGAGTACCTCCATCTACATTCGTACAGTTGGTGACTCCTCATGGTTCGAGGACCTATGTCCCTGATTTTTGTCTTGATAGTAGAGGGTTGTTTATTCCCAGTTCAGTACGAGTCAGTTGGGGATCTCTCCCAATGGCTCCTCAATCTTATGTAGTAAAGGCTTTGTCAGACTAGAGTACCAGTATGTACAAAACTTCAGTATTTTAATTGTACAAAATAGTATTTCTTCGTATTTCAGTATGTTTATGACATGACTGTTCTTTCTTATTACATCTTGATTATTGTCATAGTGAGTTATAGAAGTGATGACAGGCTCAGAGGGTTAGATTGAGGCCGCGTGTGGCCTTAAGCACCGTATGGCATCTTGGGATGGGATCTTGGGGCGTGATAAGATTAGTGACACATTTATCCTGACAGGCATGTTAATTAATTATGTAAGGCTGATACTATTCCCCTTTTCACTGATAGGTGAAGCAAAAAAGTGGTTGAAGGCTGAGCCAACAAATTCAATCACAACATAGGATGACTTACACCAGAAATTCCTCATTCGATTCTTTCCATTTGGCAAGACTTCATAGTGAAATTGTGTGCTTCAAATAGAAGCCAGATGAGAATTTGTATCATGCTTGGGAGCATTTCAAAGCACTTCTTCAGGATTGTCCGCATCATCAACAGTCCAATGAGGTATTAGCTCATACTTTTGTTAAGGAACTTGAACATAACACAAAAGTTTTGCTAGATTCAGATGTAGGTGGTCAAGATTTAGAGTTGACATATGATGAGCTTTATACCTTGTTGATTTGGATTGCACAAAGGAATCTTGAGTGGTATTTAGACTCAACAAATGCTACAAAGAAGGTTACAGGTGTGTTGGAAATAGATTAGTTTACTGCTTTATCCATCCAAATTGTCATTGAAAAATCAGATAAGCAATATGAAATTAGGAGCTCCACAACCTGCAACCATAGTGAATCTCATTCAGTAGACGAGCACTCGGTGCATGGTGTGTGGAAATAGTGGTCATTTTGCTGATATGTTTGCTACCAATCCCGAGTCAGTGATGTTTGCAAGAAAGGATAAAAGGAAGACCTATGGGAATTCCTACAATCTAAAGTGGCAGACTCAGACCCCAAATCTAATATGGAACAACCAACAACAGGAGTTTTAATAGCCGTAGGTTCAAGGAAATCAAGCCTCTAGAAATATGAAAGAGATATTGAAACAAATTTTAACTACTCAACCATAGTTTGAACCATATATAAAGAGCCAAAAAGCATCTATAAGGAGCTTGGAGTTCCAGATAGGTAAGATAGCAGCAAAACAAAATATTAAGCCTCAAGGTTATTTCCTAAGTGATATAAAAGATCCTAAAAGTTATGGAAATCACTTTACGGAGTGGTAAAGAACTTCATGAAGAACCTCCAAAGAAAACTAAGGAGGTAGATGTTGATATGGTTCCTAAACAGGTTAATGACAAAGTGGCAGAAACTCGAGGAAGTATTAGTACTCGAAAATAAAAGTTGTTGAACAGGTGAAGAAGAGACCACCACTAACTTTCCCAAAAGTGCTAAGAAAAATGAAGCAGGATGCATGCTTCAAGAAGTTCTTTGACACATTTAGAGAAATGCCTATTAACATTCCTTTTTTTATATATTTATAGGGAGTGCCTAAGTACGCTAAGTACTTAAAGGATGTGGTCACTAACAAAGTTAATCTGTAGGATGTTGTGACAGTAGCACTCACTAAGGAGTGTAGTTTTGTAGTGATGTATAAGATGCAATAAAAGCTCAAAGATCCTGGGAGTTTCACTCTCCCATTCAAAATTGGAAGAAGTAAGGTAATCCATGCACTTAGTGATTTCGGGCAAGTATCAATATGATGTCCCTCTATTTGTTTAACTCATTAGGATTAGGAAAGATGATACCGTGCTCTTTGATACTCCAGTTAACAGATCGATCCCTAGCCATCCCAAGGAAATCATAGAGAATATCTTCATCAAGGGTTGTAAGTTTATTATTCATGCTGATTTTATTATTTTAGATTTTGAGATAGATGAAAAGGTTCCAATCATCTTGGGACTTCCATTATTGATGATGGTAGGATATTTAAATGGTGTGAGAGATGGTGAATTTACTATTAGTCTAGATAATGAAGAGTCGGTTTTCAAAGTGTACAAACCACTCAACACACTATTCTATTACAAAGATTTGTACTTAATCACTATGATTGTAGGGGATAATTTTGGGGAGGTGGAGTCTATTCCACCAAAGACCTCTTGGTACTTCCTCATTGATCAAGCCAATCCTCTAGTACCTAAGCCCGATATGATGCAGATTGATGAGTGATCTGAGGTGGTTTTATACACTTCGGTATCATTATTCTAGCTTATTTAGCCTTTTTTTGAGAGCAATTCATGTGCTTAATAATTTAATATTGATATAAATAATAATATAAACGTCCAAGTGAATGATTACAATGGTTAAAGTGTTTTCAAACAAGTTTATACTTAATTGAGTTATTTAGAGTTCAACCCAAAAAACTAGTTTTACTAGCTTTAGCTAGGTATGTGTCTAGTTGGTTTCATTGGATTCTAATGTGTATAATTTATTCCAAATGGTTTAAATGTGTAATTATGAGTGGAAAAACTTGTTTGTAATGGACAAATTTCAATTTGATTAAGTCTAGAGTCGGAGCGATAAGTTGAAGATCATGGAAAGTAGCCTTATTGTAGCTTGTGTTTTGATTTATTGTTGAGAATATTGTGTTGTTTTGATCTCTAATATGTGGTGTGTGATTATTTAGGAGGAGTTTTGAGCTAAATATGGTTATATATTGATGACAAAAGGCTCAAAATTCATTGGAAATACACTACAAAAGGCATAGGAAAAAGGAGAGACGTTCAACACTTAAACAAAATTTTAAAAACAGATTACAATGAGCCGATGCAATCTCGATGCGTTGCATCAAATATTCCACTTCCAACTATGTGATAATCAACACGTCGTATCATTCTTGCCAACGTGATCAGTGAAGCTTTGCGAATGGACTAATTATGCATGGTCAATATTTGGGAATTCTTTGCCGGCACGAAGTCCTATGTTGAATATAATAAAAGGGTACTTAGAGGGAATCTTTGTGGGATTTTATATTGCATTCAGTGACACCCTTTGAATACTCTCATATTAATTAGGATCATACTATTATATTAACATCATACACGTAAGGACAATACCTGTATAGTTGGATAATTACGTAGTGTGATGGTAGTGGAGTAATTTGACGTAGCTACTACACTAATTAGGTTTTATCATTATTTTTAATTAGATTTTAACTTATCATAACATTTATTCAGTATTTTTTATCATGATTATGAATATTATCAGCTAAAAACCCTCTTTCCGGGGTTAATGCCAAGAACATGAGTACTATTATTTTGGATTAAATTCGTTTAATTTTGGCTATCATATTTGGTTGTTTGTTTATTCTTATTTTAATTATTTTATGAATTGATCACCCGTAAAATACATATATTGTCAACCTTGTGATCTCGGGAAAGGGAATAGGGAGATAGAACATGAGAATAAATAAAGTTTGGGTTTTTATTCTTTTATAAAATAAAAAATTTAACTTAGCATCTAGGACAAGGATGTACTTGGATGCCTTACTTGATTCTTACATAGGATGATAGCTTTAATAACTTAATTGGATTATTACAGCCCCGCTCAATAATGTAGTTGTAATGTCGAAACTAGGTAAGCGATTGGAGGTCGGGAGACCATGATCATGTAATTAACCCTACGAATGAACAACCAAGATAAGCAAGTTAACGAATGAAATTCAATAACATTGTATGATTGTTCAAAGCTCTTTAACCCTGGGCTTTACTCCATTAATTGTTCTAAGTACTTTTATTTACACATTATTACTTTAGTTTTAATTTATAATATTCCAAACTCTTTTTGGTTATCTTTGCATCAAATTAATCTTAGAAGTTAAACTAGAATTGAATCGTTGTTAAATCAAGTATTTATGGGATCGATATTTGTCTTTCTAGAAGGCCACTATATTACTTTATAAGACCACGTAAGCTTGCGTGTGGGCTTGGGTGCTATCAAGTTTATGGTGCCGTTTTCGGGGGCTTGTAATTTAGCAATTGTTTATTTTAGTTTTACTTTTAGATTTATTTGGTGTTTTTATGCTTGGTCTTGATTTTGTATTCGTCGGAAATAGGTTTACAAAGTAGTAAGCTAGCAAGGGATCGAGACTTGATTAAACCAAACCTAGAACCCAAGTAACTTTACCATCAACGTAGGAGAGAATTAATATTTCTCCCCCAAATTCCTCAAATTGCAGAAGACCAAGAGAATCCTGCTATAATGGCTGCAGAACAAAAAGCATACAAGATAGTTAGGGAAGTGGCAATCCCACTTTCGATGAACTTGACTTCCCCAATTCAAACACCGACTGTTGGGGGGGATTTCGAGTTAAAGCATAACATGGTGCACTTTCTTATCAACAGTGGACAGTTTGCAGGGCTTTCACACGAGGATCCACAAGTCTACTTACAGAATTTCATTGAGCTTACTGATACCTTCATTTCGACTAGGGTGAGTACAAATTATGTGAGGCTAACACTTTTCCCTATTCATTATTGGGGGAAGCTAAATAGTGGTTAAATATGGAGCCGACCATTCAGTTACATCATAGGATGACTTAGCTAGAAAGTTCCTCATCAGATTCTTTCCATTTCGCAAGACTACAAGGTTTCACAGTGAGATATTGAGCTTCAAATAGAAGCTAATGAAAATCTATATCACGCTAGGGAATACTTCAAGGCCATTCTTCGAGATTGTCCAAATCACAAACAATCCAATGAGGTACTTGCTCATACTTTTATAGAAGTACTTGATTATAATACAAAGATTTTGCTAGGTTCAGCCATTGGTGGTCAAGTGCTAGAGCTGACTTATGATGAGTTGTACATATTTTTGAACCACATAGTACAAAGAAATCCCGATTGGCATTTAGATTCTAAAAGTACCACGAAAAGAATTGTTGGTGTATTGGAGGTAGACCAGTTCACTGCCTTATCAGCTCAGGTTGCAGCATTGGACACTCAGTTCAGCAGCCTAAAATTAGGTGCAACACAACCTGCAGCCACAGTCAATGCCATCTAACAAGCTACAGGTTGGTGTGAAGTGTGCGGTAATAGTGGCCACTTAGCAGCTATGTGTGCTTCTAATCCAGAATCGATGATGTGCGTGGGCAATGCTCAAAGACAAATTATGGTAATGCCTACAACATAAAGTGGTAGAATCTGGCTTTGAATGAACAACAACAACAAATTTAGCAACCACAGGCACAAGGGAATTATTCCACTAGCAACATGGAAGAATGTTGAAGTAGCTCCTAGCTAGTCAGACACAATTGGCTGCAGATATAAAAAATTTGCAAGCTGCTCAAAGAAGCTTAGAGATTCAGGTGGGGTATATACAATAAGCATTAAATACTAGGCCACAAGGTGGTTTGCCAGTAGATACAGAGAATCCAAAATAAGTTATGGCAATCACCTTGAGGAGTGGTAAAAATCTTTCGGAAGAACTTCCTAAGGCAACAAAGAAGGTAGATGCTGAGGTAGTGACCTAACAGGTTCCTGAAAAAGTTTTTGATAATTTAAGGAAGTTTGAGTACTTGAAAACTAAAGTTTCTGAACCAGAAGTGAAAAATATACTACCATTACCCTTCCCTTAGAGGCAAATTAAAGTGAAAGAGGATTCAATATTTAAGAAGTTCTTTGATACATTCAGAGAGCATCATATTAACTTACCTTTGTTAGATATTTTGCAGGGTATACCTAAGTATGAAAAGTACTTGAGGGATGTGTTTGCTAATAAGTTTAAATTTTAGGATGTAGGGGCGATAATACTCACTGAAGAGTATAATGCTATGATGACATAGAAAATCACTAAGAAATTGAGAGATCTGGGAATGTTTACCCTCCCTATCCAAATTGGGAGTAGGGTGATCCACGCACTGAGAGACTTAAGGGAAAGCATAAATTTGATGTCCCTATATCAATTTGTAAAGTTAAGCTTGGGAAAGCCTAAATCTACCAAGGTGGTTTTGCAGCTAGCAGACGGATCCATGGCATATTCGAAAGGAATCATTGAGGATATCCTCATAAAGTTTGGAAAATTTGTTATTCCTACTGACTTTATTATTATTGATTCTGAGGCAGACGAATTTGTACCAATCATTTTGAGGCATCCATTCTTAGCAACTGGAGTAGCATTGATTGATGTTAGAGAAGGCACACTCAAAATGAGGGTAGAGGATCAAGAGATGGTATTTGATGTATACAAAGAACCCACACTAATGTCCCAATATAAAGATTTGTGTATGATCAAAATGATTGAAGTGGACGAGTGTGGGATGGTTAGTCCACCAAAGACCTCTTTGGATTACTTAATTGATCAGCCTAAAATTCTACCACCTAAGCCTGATTTGATACTAATTGATAAGCCTAAAAAGGCTAAAGTTGAGGAATCTTCCTCTCTTGGAAATAGCACCTGAGAGGGGTAAAAATAATAAGAAGATGGCCTCCATGTATGAGAAAAAAGATGAAAGAATTTGGTTGAGTTGGGTCGTTCCGCAATACTAAATCAGGCACTACTTGGGAGTCAACCCAAGTTCAGTAGGTATATTTTATTTTTAGTTTTTATTTCACATAATTTTTGTTGTTGATCGAGTTACAGGTTTATGGGAAGTCTAAGTACCAAAAACCTAAGCTAAAAAGCATAGCAAAAACTGAGTGTAGAGTCTCGTGGATCCCATTAATACAAAAAAATGCAAATAGCTAGGCCTTGAGGCCTTAGAGAGTATTTTTATCTCTTGTTTTTGAATTCACTGTCTGGACAAAGTAGGTTTTTAAGTGTAGGGTAGGGAAATTCCTAAATTTTGGCTCAATTTAAATAATGTTTTGGTGTAAGATATTCTTATTAGTGTTATTTTTTTATTACATAGTGCAAGTGTTTTATTTGGTAAAAGTAAGTTGAATGAGTGAATTACGACTATTAGGCTCAAGTTTTTGACTTTTATTCTTGTTGGCTTAAAATTTGAATTCATGCTATTGTGTGGTTGGGGGTCTATGATGATCCTATTCAGTTGAGCATGTGCCATATGCATGAGAGATACTTTGTATATTCTTTTTTGCATGTGATGTCTAGAACTTTTCTAGTGTGTGTGTAAACCAAAATAAAGAGTATGGGATTAGGAGATAATTTAGGCATTTCTTTGATAGCTTTGTTTTATACCTTCTATTTGTCCTACCCTTTGTGTATTATCCTATTTAACCACCACTAAGACTATAGACTTTTCTTTGGTACCGCATAAGTATCCTCATCCCTTCTGTGATGGACCATAATTTGATCCAAAAATCTCCTAAGTTCTTTAATGAAAAATTGAATTTTTAAGGAGTTTGAGAAATTAAAGGAAAAAAAGTAGAAATTTATGCCCCAAGGTAAGAGTTATTTCTATTTCTATTTGATTTTTGGTGATTGGGAGTGATATAAATGGTGTTAGAAATATTCCCGTGATTGCAGAAAATGAGTAAAATTAAATCTTGAAGGAATAAACTATGCACCTACCACTTATTTGTGAAAATACTTAAAAGAGATGGTGTAAAAATAAAAGAATGGGGTAGACAAAGTGGTGAAATTTGATTGTTGGAGATTGGTTTTAAATGTATAATGTAGTGTATTAAAGCGCTTGGAGAGGTTAGTCACTATTCCCAAATATTTTCAACCCATCTCTTAGCCTACATTACAACCCAAAAAAGACCTATTTGATCCTATACCTGACATTCTGATATTAGTGAAGCATTACACTAAGGGTAAGCCTATGGTTCATTGTGTGTAACTTGTGAATTCTTTGTGAGAGTGAGTGTAATTTGATTCTTGTACCCATTATTATGAGTGACTATGGGAAACTCTCTTGTTGTGAGGGGCACATGTTTGATGAATGTGGGTGATATGTATGACGTCCTTGATTGAATTATAAGCATGAATTTCCCACTTATTGAGTCAATTCTTGAGGATAGGATGTTTCGAAGTAGTGTTCTTGAGCTTTCCATTGTGTATAACATGCTTAGTGTAGAAACTTGCATTTTGTCTAGTCATTGTACTACTATCTTAAGTGTCTTTCTTTTAGTATAAGTGTAGTGTCACCTCAGATTTTGATGCATAGAGTAAAGATTTGTTCAAGGACGAACAAGAGTTTAAGTGTGGGGTGATGATTTGAGGTGGTTTTATACACTTTGGTATCATTATTCTAGCTTATTTAGCCTTGTTTTGAGAGTAATTCGTGTGCTTAATGTGTTAATATTGATATAAATAAGCATCTAAGTGTCGAAGTGCATAATTACAATGGTTCAAAGTGTTTTCAAAAAAGTTTGTACTTAATTGAGTCATTTAGAGTTTAACCCGAAAACTATTTTTACTAGCATGAGCTAGATGTGTGTCTAATTATTTTCATTCGATTTTAATGTGTTTAATTTATTCCAAATGGTTTAAATATGAAATTATGAGTGGAACAACTTGTTTTTAATGGACAAAGTTCAAATTGATTAAGTCTAGAGTCGGAGCGATAAGTAGAAGATCATGGAAATTAGCTTTATTTTAGCTTGTGTTTTGATTTATGATTGAGAATATTGTGTTGTTTTTATCTCTAATATTTGGTGTGTGATTATGTAGGAGGATTTGTAAGCTTAATATTATGATATATTAGTGATAAAAAGGCTCAAAATTCATTGAAGATACACTACAAACGGCATGGGAAAAAGGAAGGACGTTCAATAGTTAACCAGAATTTTGGAAGCAAATTCCAATGAGTCGACGTGATCTTGATGCGCCGCATTGAATCTTCCACATCCAGCGATGCGATAATCAAAGCATCGCATCGTTCTTGTCAACACGATCAGTGAAGCGTCGCGATGGGTCTAATTATGCATGGCCAAAATTTGGGAATTCTTTGTCGACACGGAGTCCTATGTTAAATATAATAAAAGAGCACTTAGAAGGAATCTTTGTGGGATTTTATCTTAGATTCAGTGCCACCCTTTGAAGACTTCCATATTAATTAGGATTATACTATTAGACATACACCACACATGTAAGGACAATACCTGGACGTTTTGGATAATTAAGCGGTGTGACAGTGATGGAGTAATTTGATGTGGCTGCTATACTAATTAGATTTTATCATTATTTTTAATTCTCTTTTAATTTATTATAACATTTATTCAATATTTTGTATCGTGATTATCAATATTATCTACTAAAAACCCTCGTTTTGGGGTTAAAGCCAAGAACATGAGTACTATTATTTTGAATTAAATTCATTTAATTTTGCTGGTCATATTTGGTGGTTTGTTTATTCTTGTTTTAATTAATTTATGGATTGATTGCCCATAAAATACATATATTGTCAACATTGTGATCTTGGGAGAGGGAATAGGGAGATAGAACATTGGAATAAATAAAGTTTGGGTTTTTTATTTGTAAGACCCCGCAAAATTCTAAGCTTAACTCAGTCCCTTAGATCGTGAAAAGGATCCCAGACTTAGAAATTTCAGCTAAGTGTTAATACTTAGTCTTTTCTAAAGCCCTCAAACTTTGGGGAATTTATTTACGACCTTCCCGACCTCAAGAATATAGTTTTTAAGTTCTTTCATGATTGGGAAAGTCAATAGTACATCCCGGGTAAGTTTTGGAATTTTTGGATAAGCGAAGGGCATGTTTGGAATTCATAAATAGCGTCTCGAGGCGATAAGCCCGCGACGCCCTGCCCAGAGAAGAGCTCCAGAGCCCACGACGCCTCAACTAGAGCGACGCTCTAGAGCCCGCGACGCCCTGGCTTGTCTGGCCCGTGTATTTTCCTGCAGTTATGTTCCACATCTTTAAGGAAAAATGGGTCATTTTCCCTTCACCCAATGGGTCCATAACACGGGATTAAAGTCCCAAATAGCATAATTGCTTATACTTTTCACAAAATCCTCACAAGAACAAGCCCTAGCTTCATCAAGTTCAAGAATCAAGCCTCAAGAACTCACCCCAATCTCTACGAAATTAACAAGCAAGGTATATTAAGTGTTCATCCAAGGGTTTCCTTCCACCCTTGGAGTTCAAGAACCCTTTTTAAAATCTAAAGTTAATAGTTTCATGAATTACATGTACCAATTGGGTTGTTTCATGTTCATGTTGTTGCATGGGTTTTCAATCCAAGATTTAATTATAGTTTTCATGAATATAAGATACCATGTATGTAATTGTTGTAAACCCCATGTTGAAACCCTTGAATTATGAATTGATTGTTATAGTCATGATGCATCAACATATTATTCATGCTCAAGTACAAGATTATGCCTCCTAGGTGTTTGACAAAATGCCTAACTGAATAAATTGTGCATTGTGATCCATTGGTGATCTTAATGATGAATTCATGCTAGAACTACATGTTTTAAATTACTTCCATGTCAAATCTATGCCTTGTAAGTGTTTGATGGAATGTCCATATGAGTGGAATGGTGAGATCATGATATGTTAGCATGATTTTCCATTCATGTACGAGTCCTAACATTTGTCAAAGTGCCTTAGTGAATGTATTGTGGACATTTGATTGTCGTTATGTTTTCAAGTATTTTCGTGTCTCATTATTATTGATGCTATCGAGTCTTGGGGGTATTTAGTACCCAAAAATCTAGCTGTTTACCTAGAGCCACAGTCAGTTACAGAATAGTCTCAATAATATCATGATCAGTAGTACTCAGTCAGTTAGCAGAATTCAGTGAACTTAGTCAATTTCCAAGCTCAGTAAAACTCAATATCATTCCAGTTTAATACTTAGTGTCTTTCAGTTGGAGTAGGATTTAGCACCGAGCCAGTGCAGTGATAGAGGCTTCCCCGTTAGAGAGGCAGAGTCGTTAGTAGCAGTCCCTATACTCTAGAACTACGTAGCCAGTACAGGATGAAGAGTCACCCATCAGACTAGGCTTGACTACCTCCCAGGGTCATCTGTTATATTAGGCTTGACTCTGCCCAGGTATCACTCGCCAATTAGTCTTGGCATCCTAGTTTTCCAATATTAATACCCATGGCATGGTATTAGCACCTTTCCAACTAGGGTCACAGGTTGGAAACCTATCAGCTCTGATTTGGGGCATGTCGGTTAGATGATTATCTTCCATAGTCTCAACTTCAGTCTTTAGTATAGAACTCAGTCTAGCTCTACAGAATTAGGACTATCAGATATAGTAAATCAGTATCAGTAATTTAGTTATCTATAACTTCAGCTATCAATTACTTAGTTATCAAAATTTAGTACTCAGCTTCAAAAAAGTTCAAATATAGTATATATATATATATATATATTTATGCACAATATTGCATAGTCAGTAATTACAACAGTAACAGTTATTCACGTACTCTCATGTTCAATTACTCTATATCATTCAGTCAGTTCTTGTTCATGCATTTGAACCCATGTATTAAGCCTACCTCACTTAGCATACCAATACATTCAAAGTACTGACGTATACCTTTCTTTTGCACTATGATTTCTTATATCATAGGTTCACAAGCACGGGCTCCAGACTGTACTTAGCAACCTGACCTATAAGCAGCAGACTTATTGGTGAGTCCTCATAGTTTGAGCATAAAGTTATTATTTTAGTTTATCAGTAGATCAGTAGTCGGAGTTGGTTGGGGGATTATCCCATAAACTCCTTATTCAAACAGTTAGAGGCTTTTTCATACTAGAGAATTTTAGATAGATGTATCAGTATTCAGTTTTGAGTATTTATTTTAGATTGGAACCTAATGGAAGATTTCTGCCTAATTTTTGCATAATTACAGTATTATTATTTAGTTATTGAAGCAGGTGCCAGTCATGGGTTAGCTTATGGTCCTTTGGAATTATGAGCACCATGTAGCATCTGAGGTACAGACCGGGGCATTACATTATTCTTTTATAAAATAAAAAATTTAACTTAGCATCTAGGATAGAGATATACTTGGATGCCTTAATTGATTTATACATAGGATGATATCTATAATAACTTAATTGGATTATTACATTCTTGCTTAATGATGTAGTTATAATGTCTAAATTAGGTAAGTGATTAGAGGTCGGAAGATCATGATAATACAATTAACCCTACGAATCAACAACCAAGATAAGCAAGTTAAAGAAAGAAATTCAATAACATAGTATGATTGTTCAAAGTGCTTTAACCCTGGGCTTTACTCCATTGTTGTTTTGAGTACTTTTATTTATGTATTATTACTTTCGTTTTAATTTATAATATTCCAAACTTTTTTTGGTTACCTTTGCATCAAATTAATCTTAGAAGTTAAACTAGAATTGAATCATTGTTAAATCAAGTCTCTGTGGAATCGATATTTGATTTTCTTGATGGTCACTATATTACTTGATAAGACCACGTACACTGTGTGTGCACTGTCAATGAGCCTGAAAAGGCTAAAGTTGAAAAAGATGTTAACCTTGAGAGTTCATACTTAAGAGGCTAGAAACAAATAAGAAGATAGCATCCGAGTAAGAGAAAGAGGATGAAGGAATATGGATGAGTCGAAGATTAGGTCGTGCCACGATACTAAATAAGGCGCTACTTGGTAGGCAACCCAAGTTAGGTTAAGGTATGTTTTATTGATAGTATTTTAGTTTTAGTTCACTAGTTTTTATTTTTATTGAGTCACAGGTTGATATGAAGTTTGAGTACAGAAAAACTTGAGCTAAGGAGCATGGAGAAGATTGAGTGTGGGGTCACTCGAACCCTCTTGATATATAAAGATGCTACTATCTAGGCCTAGAGGCCTCAGGGAGTATTTCTATCACTACCTTTTAAAGTATACTTTGGGGTCAAAGTAGATTTTTAAGTGTGGGGTGGGAAAATTCCTATTTTTAGGGTAATTTTATTTTTTTTTGTGTTAGGAATAAATTAGGATGTTCATGTTGGTGCTATATTTAACTGCGTGATGCAAGTGTTTTGGTTGTAAATAGCATGTTAATTGTGTGAATGACTACTTTAGAGACTCCTAGACTCATGATTATGACTTTTGTACTTCTTGGAATAGTTTGAATTCTTGTGGTTGTTTGGTTAAGAGTCCATGATGATGTCACTTGAGTTGAGCATGTCCCATGTGCATGTGAGGCTGTAGTATATCCCTTGTTGCATATGATGTCTAGAAATTACTTGGTGTGTCAGCAAAGCAAAATAAAAAGTGTGGGTTTAGGAGAGGATATAGGAATTTCTTGGATAGCCAATTTTTATACCTTCTTTTAACCTACCCTTATGGATAATCTGAGTTAGACCCATTGAGCCTTTAGATTTTTCTTTTTCAGCGTCATATGTAGCCTAATCCCCTTCTTTAATTGACCTTAATTTGATCTAAGCTCCTAAGAGCTTTAGTTTAAACTTAATTAAGCTAAGGAGTTGAAAATTCAATTAGGAGAAAGGCGAAACCCCAAAGTGATAGTTATTGGTGTGTAAAAATTATTATGTTATGGTTGGGAGTTAGAGAAATTATGCTAAAGAAATTTCTAATTTTAGCCTAGTCGTGTTACAATGAACCTGTTTTGGCCCTCGTCCTCCTTGGACATTATGCACCTCAACTAGGGAAATGCTTAAGTTGAGGGAGGCTGTCATAGGGGTGCATACGGTATAATGGGTGTGAAGAAGGGTAAAATCAAATGATGTTTACATAGCATACTGCCACCATAGTATATGTGAATGAGCTTAATGAGATGGAGAAAAATAAAAGATGTGGGTAGCGAAAAGTGGTGTGAGTTAGATGTTAGAGATTGTTCATAATTAAAAGATTTGATGTATTGAAGCACTTAGGCAAGATAGTCACTATTCTACGTCAAAATAGTTCCTACCAGTCCCTTAGCCTATATTAGAACCATTAAAGATCTATTTGATCTTAAGCTTCAATATTCTGATATTAGTTGAGTACTTCACTAAGGGAAATCCTATGGTTCATTGTGTGTAACTTCTGAATTTCATGTGAGGGTGAGCTTACCTCAATTCTTGTACCCATTTTTTTTGTATAAATTATATTTATGTGACTGTTTATGGGTAACTCTCTTGTGTTGAGGGCACATGTTTGATGATAGATGTGTGAATTGTATGACGTCTTTGATTGAACAATATGTATGAGTTTGCCAACTAGGTGAGTCAATTCTTGAGGCTAGGATGTTTTAGAAGTAGTGTTCTTGAACTTTAAAGTGTGTACATAACATGCTTAGTGCAGAAACTTGCATTCAGTGTAGTCATTGTAGTACTAGCTTTAGTGTCTTGCATGTAGTAGAAGTGTAGAGTCTCCTTAACTTATTATGCTTATAGTGAAGAGTTGTTTGAGTATGAATAAGGTTTTAAGTGTGGGGTGGTGATGTTAGGTGTAGTTATGCAGTTTAGTGTTTCTATCCTAGCTTAATTAGCCCTATTTTGAGGACAATTCGTGTGCTTTATGTGTTCATAATGATATAAATATGCATCAAAGTATTCAAGTATGTAATTACAATGTTTAAAGGTGTTTTCAAATAAGTTTGGGTTTAAATTTATCATTTAGAGTCTAGACGAGAAAACTAGCTTTACTAGTTTGAGCTAGGTATTGTTATAGTTGATTTCGATATATTCTAGTGGGTGTTTTGAGTTCCAAAGGTATTATTGTCTAATTACATGTGTAAAAAATTATTTATAATGTTCAAAGTTCAATTGGAGTGAGCCAAGAGTAAATAATAAGTTAAAGAGTAAAATTGACGAGACTAGTGCTTAGCTTGAGTTTTTAGATTGGTATCATTGACGATTTATTGTGTGGAACTCAAATGTGTGGTGTTTGATCATCTAGGATTCTTCACGAGTTGATTGTTATGATATTTTGATGCTATAAAAGCTACAAATTAAGTGGAAACAACACCACTAGGCAAGGTATATAAGGACAAATACTTAGAAGAATATAGACGTCAAGAGGAGAAATCTAGTGAGCCAACGCGAAATAGGTGTGGCGCACCACTCCCTCAATGTGATAACTAATATGAAGCACCACTCCCTAAATATGATAACCAACACGACACATTTATCTCTCAAGTTGACTACCAAATGCGACGCATCACTCTTCCTACAAGCAGCCAATTTCCTCCACTATAAATCGAACACTTTGCACACAATGTAATTAGCTTGGTCAATTTGGAGCATTAAGGAGGTGCTACTATACACTTCAAATAGGGTTTTCTTTTTTTTATTTAGTTCATTCATTGATTTAATCATGTATTCAATTAATTGGATTATGGTTATGTTGATTAGTAACTAAACGCCTCCTTTCTGGGGTTACGACCAAGAAAATGTTTGCTATCATTATGAATTTAATTTGTTTGGATGGTTTATCACATTTGGTGATTTTTTCATCTTTTTTTTACTATTATAAGGATTGCGTATCCTTAGAATACACCTATGTTGTCTTATGAAATTGGGAGGGGGAATGAGATGATAGAACACAGGATGAATAAAGCAATGTTCTTATTTATTTATTTATAAAATACGGAATTTGAATTAGCATCTAGGAGAGGTATATACCTAGAAGCCTTGCTTGGTTCATATGTAAGACGATAGCTTCATTCCTCTAATTGGATTATTACATCCCTTCTCAATGATATAGTTGTAATTTCCAAGTTATGTAGACGATTAGAGGTCGGAGACCATGATCATACGATAAACCCTACGAATCAATAACCAAGATAAGAAACCTAATTAATGAAGTTAAATAGTGTAGTATGATTGTTCAAAGTGCTTTAACCCCAGGCTTTAATCCATTGATTGTCTTAAGTCTTTACTTTACGCTCTGTTTATTTTGCTTTTAGTTTATAATTCTTAAAATCTTTTGGTTACATTGCATCATTCTAATTATAATAGTTGAACTAAAATTTGATAGATGCCTAACACTAGTCTCTGTGGAATCAATACTTGGCTTGTAAAAGGGACACTTTACTACTTGTGAGGCCTATACACTTGCATGTGCACAATAAGTTTTTAGCGTCGTTGTTGGATACTTGTAATTACGCAACTATCTTATTTTGAGATTAGCTAGATTGAGTTGTACATAGTTTAGTCGTTTTTTCTTTTTCTTTCTTTTTACTTTTTGTTGTCAAACTTCTTGACATGGCAGCGTGGGATAGATGGTTTTCGAGAGATGATGATTCTTGTAATTTTTGTGGAGGACCCCACCAAGAGGCTTTTTGTCCAAGTTTTGATGGAAGCACTTGGAGAGGACCTGCTGATTTCTAACCTATGGAGCAGACCATAAGTTGGTGTATGGTGTGTGGAAACTTGTGTCACTCTACAGCTATGTATGGTGTTAATCCCGATTCAGTCATGTTTGAGGGCATTGCTTAAAAGACAATTAAAGAGGTAAATGAAGAGTTGACTCCTCAACCAGTTGCAGACAAAGTTACTGATAATTTGAGGAAGTCTGAGTACTTGAAAACTAAAGTTGTTAGGTAGGTTAAGGAGATACCACCACCATCGTATCCACAGATTCTTAGAAAAGAAAAATATGATAAGGATCCTAGCTAATTTGTGGAATAGACATAAGAATCACAACCATTAAACTGTTATCTTTCTTTTGAGACAGCAATTGAAAAGGTGAATATAAGTAAGGGTGTTGTGGATGGTATAAATTTTGAAGTGGGATTGGTTTGGCCTCATTCAAAACACATTTCTAGATTATTTTTATATGATGTCTTATCTGTAGAATCATCTAAAATAGTGAGAGAGTGTGAAGATGAGAACCAAGAATCCTATATTCTTAATTTTTCACACAAAAAGCAACATAAAAACATACCTTACTTTAAGGCCGAGTGGTTTACCATGCACATTCTATTACCCGGTTCCTTAATCTTTATACCACCACCATATGAGTGAAGCAAAAAGATGGATGCAAAGTTGGTGGTGAAATTTATATCCTCAAGGTGGAGGAAAAATTTGATGTGGGTCGTGTCGTGACACTAAATCAGGCGCTTCTTGGGAGGATACTCAAGCTAAGTTAAGGTAGGTTTTATTTTTAGTATATTTAGTTTTTACTTTACTAGTTATTATTTTTGTTGAGTCAAAGGTTGATGAAAAGTCTGAGTATCGAAAAACCTAAGCTAAGAAGCATGGCGAAGACTAAGTGTGGGGTCCCCCGGACCCCCTTGATATGTAAAGATGCCATTATCTAGGCCTAGAGGCCTCAGGGAGTATTTCTATCTCTACTTTTAAGTATACTTTAGGGACAAAGTAGATTTCTAAGTGTGGGGTAGGGAATTCCCATTGTTAAGGTAAATTTAAAAAATTTTGTGTTAGTAATAAGTGAGATATTATTGTTGATGCTATATTTGATTGTATGATGCAAGTTTTTTGATGGTAAAAAATATGTTGATTGTGTGAATTACTACTTTTGAGACTCGTAGGCTCATGATTATGACTTTTATACTTGTTGGCTTAACATTGAATTTGTTCTATTGGTTGGTTAAGAGTATAAGATGATCCTACTGGAGTTGATTATGTGCCATATGCGTGTGAGGCTGTAGTATATTCCTTGTTACATGTGATGTCTAGAACTTGTTTGGTGTTTTTGAAAATCAAAATAAAGAGTGTGGGTTTAGGAGATGATATAGGAATTTCTTTGATAGCCATGTTTTATACCTTCTTTTTACCTACACTTGTGCATAATCCTTGTTAGCCCCATTAAGCCTTTCACTTTTTCTTTGTCAGCCTTATATGTAATCTAATCCCCTTCTTTGATTGACCTTAAATTGATCCAAGATCCTAAGTTCTTTAGTGTAAATTTCATTAAGTTAAGGAGTTGAAAATTGAAGTAGCAAAAGGTAAAATTGGAGCCCCAAAGTGATAGTTATTAGTGTGTAAAAATTATTGTGTTGTGGTTGGGAGTTAGAGAAATTTGTGCAAAAGAAATTCCTATTTTTAGCCTAGTAGTGTTGCAATGAACCTGTTTTGGCCCAGGTCCTCCTTGGATATTGTGCACCTCAACTAAGGCAATTGCTTAAGTTGAGGGAGGCTATCATAGGGGTACATAACGTATAATGGGTGTGAAGAAGGATAAAATCAAATGATGTGTACATAACATACTCCCACCATAGTATATGTTAATGAGCTTAATGAGAAGGGGCAAAACAAAAGATGTGGGCAGAAAAAAGTGGTGTAAGTTTATTGTTAGAGATTCATCTTAATTAAAAAATATGATGAAGTTCTTAGGGAAGATAGTCACTATTCATGACCAAAATTGTTCCTACCCGTCCTTTAGCCTACATTACAACCATTAAAGACCTATTTTATCCTAAGCTTCAACATTCTGATATTAGTTGAGTACTATACTAAGGGAAAGCCTATGGTTCATTGTGTGTAGCTTGTGAATTCCTTGTGAGAGTGAGTGTAACTTTATTCTTGTACCCATATTATTATAAATTGTATTTATGTGAGTGTTTAAGGGTAACTCTCTTATTATGAGGGAAAATGTTTGATAGTAGCTGGGTGAATTGTATGATGCCTTTGATTGAATAATATGTATGGGTTTGCCAACTAGGTGAGTCAATTCTTGAGGCTAGGATATCTTGGAAGTAGTGCTCTTGAACTTTCTAGTGTGTACATATCATGCTTAGTGTTGAAACTTTCATTTGGTGTAGTCATTGTAGTACATACTTGAGTGTCTTGCATGTAGTATAAGTGTAGAGTCTCCTCATCTTATGATTCTTATAGCGAAGATTTGTTTGAGGACGAATAAGGTTTTTAAGTATGGGGTGGTTATGTTGGGTGTATTTATTCAGTTTAGTGTTGCTATCCTAGCTTATTTAGCCTTGTTTTGAGGACAATTCATGTGCTTTATCTGTTCATAATGATATAAATAAGCATCTAAGTGTTCAAGTATGAAATTAAAATTTTTAATGGCATTTTCAAACAAGTTTGGGTTTGAATTGAATTACAATGTTTAAAGGTATTTTTAAACAAGTTTGGGTTTAAATTGATCATTTAGAGTCTAGACGAGAAAACTAGCTTTACTAGTTTCAGCTAGGTGTTGTTCTAGTTGATTTAGATGGATTCAAGTTGGTGTATTAGGTTCCTAAGGTTATTATTGTACAATTACATATGGAAAAACTTTCATATAATGTGCAAATTTTAATTGGAGTGAGCCAAGAGTCATCAATAAGTTAAAGAGTAAGATGGACGAGACTAGTGCGTAGCTTGAGTTTTTGGCTCGGTATCATTGACATTTTATTGTGTGGAGCTCTAAAGCGTGGTGTTTTCTCTTGTAGGATGCTTAGTGAGTTGATTTTTATGATATTTTTATACTATACAAGCATCAAATTGAGTGGAAACAACACAACCAGGCAAGGGATAGTAGGAGAAACACTTAGAAGAATATCAATGTCAAAAGGCAAAATCCAGTGAGCCAACGCGAAATACGTGCGACGCGCCACTCCCTTAATGTGATAAACAACATGAGGCTCCACTAAATAAACTTGATAACCAACGTAGTACGTTGCTCTCTCAAGTTGACTACCAAATGCGTCACGTCACTCTTCCCACACGCGATTAATTTCCTCCACTATAAATAGAACACTTTGCACACTATGTAATTACCTTGTACGATTTCAAGAATTAAGAAAGGGATGCTATAAACTTGAAATAGGGTTTTATCTCTATTTTATTTAGTTTATTCATAGATTTAATCGTGTATTGAATTAATTGGATTATGGTTATATCGATTAGTGGCTAAACGCCTCCTTTCCAGGGTTAAGGCCAAGAACATATTTGTTATCATTATGAATTGAATTTGTTTGGATTGCTTATCATATTTGGTGGTTTGTTCATCTCTGTTTTAACTATTTTAAGGATTGAGCACCCTTAGAATACACTATTGTTGTCTTGTGAACTCGGGAGGGGGAAAAAGACAATAAAACATGGAATGAATAAAGTAAGGTTCTTGTTATTTTATAAAATAAGGAATTTGAATTAACATCTAGGATAGGGATATACCAAGAAGCCTTACTTGGTTCGCATGTAGGATGATAGCTTCATGTATCTAATTGGATTATTACATCCCCGCTCAACGATGTAGTTGTAAT
Organism: Capsicum annuum; assembly: GCF_002878395.1. NCBI lineage: Eukaryota > Viridiplantae > Streptophyta > Magnoliopsida > Solanales > Solanaceae > Capsicum > Capsicum annuum. The sequence goes on from NW_025893345.1 coordinate 390,385, forward strand.
TTCCAAGTTAGGTAGACGATTAGAGGTCAAGACCATGATCATGTGATAAACCCTACGAATCAACAAGCAAGATAAGCAACCTAACAAATAAAGTTAAGTAGCATAGTATGATTGTTCGAATTGCTTTAACCTTGGGATTTAATCCATTGATTGTCTTAAGTCCTTACTTTACACACTATTTACTTTACTTTTAGTTTATAATTCTCAAACTCTTTTGGTTACCTTGCACCATTATAATCTTAATAGTTGCACTGAAATTTGATAGTTGCTTAACACTAGTCCCTATTGGATCAATACTTGGCTTGTAAAAAGGCCACTTTACTTTTTGTGAGGCCATGTACACTTTCATGTGTGCTTGAGCACAACAATTTTTTGGCTGAAGTGTTCAATTATGTAATTACAATGATTGAAGGTGTTTTCAAACATGTTTGGGTTTAAATTGATCATTTAGAGTCTAGATGAGAAAACTAGCTTTACTAGTTTGAGCTAGGTATTGTTCTAGTTGATTTCAATGGATTATAGTGAGTGTAATAAATTCCTAAGGTTATTATTGTATTATTACACATTGAAAAACTTGTTTATAATGTTCAAAGTTCCATTGGTGTAGCAAAGAGTCAACAATAAGTTGAAGAGTAAAATGGACGAGACTAGTGGTTAGCTTGAGTTTCTAGCTCGGTATCATTGATGGTTTTATTAAATTGCACTTTAATGCATGGATTTTGATCATGTAGTATTCTTGGTTAGTTGATTTTGATGCTATTTTGATGCTATAAAAGCTGAAAATTGAGTGGAAACAATACCACAAGGAAAGGGATAGAAGGAGAAACACTTAGAAGAATATAGGCGTCAAGAGGCAAAATCTAGTGAGCCAACGTTAAATAGGTGCGATGCATCACTCCAACAATGTGATAAACAATGTGTAGATAAACTCCCTCAACATGATAAACAATGTGGCACGTTTCTCTGTCAAGTTGACTACCAAACACGGAGCGTCACTCTTCCCACACATGACCAATTTCCGCTACTATAAATAGAACACTTTGTACACTTTGTAATTACCTTGGACGATTTCAAACATTAAGGAGGAAATGACATACACTTCAAATATGTTTTTCTCTCTTTTATTTAGTTCATTAATAGATTTAATCATGTATCCAATTAATTGGATTATGTTTATGTCGATTAGTGGCTAAACACCCCCTTTCTAGGGTTAAGGCCAAGAACATGTTTGCTATTGTTATTAATTGAATTTGGTTGGACTGTTTATCATATTTGGGGTGTTTTTCATATTTGTTTTAACTATATTAAGTATTTCACGCCCTTAGAATACACCTATTGTTGTCTTATGAACTCGTGAAGGGGAATAAAACAATAGAACATGGGATGAATAATGTAAGGTTCTTATTCTTTTATAAAATAAGGAATTTGAATTAGCATCTAGGATAGGGATATAACTATAAGCCTTGATTGGTTCACATGTAGGATTATAGATTCATTCATCTAATTATATTATTACATCCCCACTCAATGATGTAGTTGTAATGTCTAAGTTTAGTAGACGATTAGAGGCCAGGAGACCATAATCATGCGATAAACCCTACGAATCAACATCAATATAAGCAATGTAATGAATGAAGTTCAATATCATAGTATGATTTTTCTAAGTTCTTTAACCCGGGCTTTAATCCATTGATTGTCTCGAGTCTTTACTTTTCGCACTGTTTACTTTACTTTTAGTTTATAATTCTCAAATTCTTTTGGTTACATTGAACCATTCTAATCTTAATAGTTGAACTGAAATTTGATAGTTGCTTAACACTAGTCCCTATTGTATCAATACTTGACTTGTAAAAAGGCCAATTTACTTCTTGTGAGGCTATGTACACTTACATGTGTGCTTGAGCACAATAATTTTTTGACTGAAGTTGAACTGAAATTTGATATTTTCTTAACATTAGTCCCTGTGGGAGCGATACTTGGTTTGTAAAAGGGACACTTTACTAATTTTTAGGCCACGTACACTTGCGTGTACGCCTGGGCGCGATAAGTTTTTAGATGATCTGAGATGGATTTATGCATTTCAATATTGTTATCCGAGCTTATTTAGCCTTATTTTGAGGACAACTTCTGTGCTTAATGTGTTAATGATGATTTAACTAGGCATCTAAGTGTTCAAGTACTTTATTACAATATTTAAGGTGTATTTCAAACAAGTTTGTATGTAATTTGATCATTTAGAGTTCATATGAGAAAACTAGTGTTACTAGCTTGAGCTAGGTGTTGTTCAACTTGATCACGATGTATTCTAATGTGTATAGTGAGTTTCTAACGGTATTATTGAGTAATTATGTTTGGAAAAACTTGTTAAAAGTTTTTAAAGTAAAATTTAATCAAGCCAAGTGTCAAAACTAAGTGGAAGATAAAATGGGGCAAAACTAGTATTCTTAACTTAAGTTTCTAGTTCGTCATTTTGGATGTTATGTTGTTTTGAGCTCTAATATTTTGTGTTTAATTCTAGAGGATTCTTGTTGATTTTATTATGATAATATATGAAGGATATACAAGCTTCAAATCAAGTTTAAACAACACAAAAAGGCTTGGAATGGATCAACGAAAACATAAGACACAACTTGATATGAATTGGATACCTTGGATGTCAAGGGTGCGTCACGGACCAAATAGAGGGAAAATGGTGCATGAATAAAAAAGGAGCTTCCTATTGAAACCAAAATAGTGGGTATCCATGATAAGCACACGTCGCGCACCCTATTCCCCTCTATTAGCTTCGCGACACGGACCTAGTGCAAAAATTTGCTGTTTTGTCCTCCTATAAATAGGACAGTTGGAATTGAAGTTACACACATTGGACGGCTTTGAAAAATGGGGATGTTCTGGAAAATACTTAAATTAGGATTTTTATTCTCTTACTTTATCCTTTTTAATAGATTTTATATTGTATTCAATTATCTTGATTACGACTATGTCCATGAGTGGCTAAAAGCCCTTTTTCTGGGGTTAAGGTCAAGAAAATGTTTACTTTCTCTATGAATTGAGTTCTTTTGAATTTCATATCATATTTGGTTGTTTATTCATTCTTTTATATTTATTTTAAGGATAATATGCCCTTATGATACATCCATTGTCGACTTTGTGAGCCCAAAAGGGAGAATGAGAAGACAGACTATGAGGATAGATAGAACAAGGTTTTTATTCTTTTATAAAATAAAGAATTCAAATTAGTTACTAGGATTGGCATATACCTAGAATCCTTTATTGGTTCACATGTAGGATGATATCTTAATGCATCTAAATGGATTATTGTATCCCGCTCAATGATATAGTTGTAATGTCCAGTTATGTAGACGTTTAGAGGTCGGGAGACTATGATCATATGATAAACCCCATGAACAAATAAATAAGATAATTAATCTAATAAATGATGTTCAAGAAATCAATATGATTATTCATAGTGCCTTAACCCTGGGTTTTCAGCCATTGCTTGTCCAAAGTCTGTACTTTTCCGCAATACTTTAGTTCACTTTTAGTTTAAAAACTTTCAAGACTCTTTTGGTTATGTTGCACCACTTTAATCTCAATATTTGAACTTGAGTTAGATATTTGTTGATACAAGTGTCTAAGGGATCAATATTTGGCTTTGTAAAAGGCTACTGTATTACTTATTGAGACCACATACACCTGCGTGTGTGCTTGGGCGCAGTAAGTTTTTGGCGCTATTTTGTGTAGTCATTGTAGTACTAGATTGAGTGTATTGCTTGTAGTAGAAGTGTGGATTCACCTACGCTTATGATGCTTATAGTAAAAAGTTGTTCATGGACGAATAAGGCTTTAACTGTGTGGTGATAATCTGAGGTGGATTTATGTACTTCAATGTTGTTATTCAGGCTTATTTAGCCTTGTATTAAGGATAACTTGTGTGATTAATGTGTTAACGATGATATAATTTATCATATAAGTGTTCAAGTACTTTATTACAATGTTTGAGGTGTATTTCAAACAAGTTTGTACTTAATTTTATCATTTAGAGTTCATATGAGAAAACTAGTATTACTAGCTTGAGCTATGTGTTATTCTAGTTGATTATGATAGATTTTAATGTGTATTATGGGTTCCTAATGGTATTATTGAGTAATTATGTGTGTAACAACTTTTTAAAATTGTTTAAAGTGCAATTGAATCAATCCAATATTCAAAACTAAGTGAAAGATATAAAGTGGCAAAACTAGTATTCTTAGCTTAAGTTTCTAGTTCGTCGTCTTGGATGTTGTGTTGTGTTGAGCTATAGTTTGTTTTAATTAATGCTTTAGGATGATTGGTGAGTTTATTATGATGATATATTAAGGATATAAAAGATTTAAACAAGTTGAAAAAACACAAAAAGGCTTGGAATGGATCAACGAAAGCACAAGACACAACTTGATGTAAATTGGATACCTTGGATGTCAAGGGCGCGTCGCGGACCAAATAGATGGTGATAAAATAGGAGCTTCCTAAAGGGCCCAAAACATTTTGTATCCATGATAAGGGAATGTCATGGACCCTATTCCTCGCTAGTAGCTTTTCGACGCGGACCTAGTGCTAAAATCGACAGTTTTATCCTCCTATAAATAGGGTTGTTGAACTTGATGTTATACACCTTGGATGACTTTGAAACATGGAGAGGATATGTAAAACACTTCAATTAGGATTTTTATTCTTTTACTTTAGATTTTTAATATATTTTACATTGTATTCAATTATCTTGTTTATGACTATGTTCATGAGTGGCTAAAAGCCCCCTTTCCGAGGTTAAGTCCAAGAACATGTTTACTATCATTTTGGATTGAGCTTTTTTTTGAATTGATTATCATATTTGGTTTTTTATTTATCCTTTTTATAAATATTTAAAGGATTAGATACCCTTAGGATACATCCATTGTCGACATTGTGAGCCCGTAAGAGGGAATAAGAAGATAGAACATGGGGATAGATAGAACAAAGTTCTTATTATTTTATAAAATAAGGAATTTCAATTGGATAATATGATAGGTATATACCTAGAATCCTTGATTGGTTCACATGTATGATGATATCTTAATGCATCTAAGTAAATTATTATATCCCACTCAATGATGTAGTTGTAATTTCTAATTAGGTAGACGGTTAGAGGTCGGGAGACCATGATCATATGATAAACCCTATGAATCAACAACCAAGATAAGTAATCTAACAAATGAAGTTCAATAGAGTAGTTTGATTATTCACAGTGCCTTAACCCGGGGTTTTCATCCATTGCTTGTACAAAGTCTATACTTTTCCGCTTTACTTTATTCTTTTAGTTTAAAACCTTTCAAGACTCTTTTGGTTATATTTTACCACTTTAATCTCAAAAGTTGAACTTGACTGTAAGATCCCGCAAAATCCTAAGCTTAATTCAGACCTTTTAGGCTTGTAAAGGGGCCCCAGACTTAGAATATTTTAGCTAAGTACTCAAACTTAGTGTCATTTTAACCTATAAAGGTTGAAAATCTTATTTCATGACCTTTAAATCCATTAAATGTTGATGTTTAGGTTGATTCATGATCAGGAATATCCATTGGTGTTTTCGGACAAGTTTTAGATTTTTTGAACTTCGTTTGAAGCTTCTTTGAAATCCCAAAAAAGTGAATCAACGCGATCTTGGTGCGCTGCATCGACTATCGCATTGATTATTATTTTCCCCAGCTACCAGCATCCAATTCAAGTTAATCGATGCAAACATGGGACGATGCATTGGCTATTGCGTCGACCTGCGCGTCGGTAACCCAGTTTTCATCATTAAAAGACCACATTCTCGAAGGTATTTAGGTCTTTTTCCCTGGACCCTCATCCCCAAAAGATGAAATTAAACTCCCTATAGAGCAAATATAGTCATTCTTTCTCAAATTTGCTCAACAACAAAACCCTAGAAGATCCAATTTCAAATCATGAACTCAAGATTCAACCATAAGCTTTCAAAAATTCTTCAACAAAGGTATGTGAAGTGTTCATCCAAGGGTTCCTTTCACCCTTGGTCTCCAAGAATCTCTTTTGAACTTTAAGTAATTTATTTTATTATTTCCATGGTTGGAATTAAAGTGTAACCATGATTCCTATTTGGATTAAGTTCCTAATTCATGATTATATATATATCTCATGTGAAATTGATCATTATGTGTTTAGATTTATGTTAATCCATGATAAACCCTTGACTTGTGAAATTAGAGATGAATTATGATGCTCACTTGTTTTTTAATACTATATGCATATACTATGCTCACCAAGTACTTGATAAATTATCCATGTGAACTATTAATAGAATGAAAACATGTCAAGATATCTTATGTGAAAGCTATATCATGCAAGTGTTTGTCAAAATTCCTCAATGAATGAATGATGATCAAGTTCATAGTTTAGATGTTTCATATTATGCCATGTCTCTTAATTTATGCTATCGAGTCCTGGAGGTACTTGTACCCCACAATTTAGCTAATTACCTAGAGCCACAGTCAGTCATAGACCAGTATCAATCACGACACGATGAGTAGTACTCTCAGTTAGATACAAAACTCATGAAAAATTAGTAGAATCTATATTAGTCCAGTCTATTTCAGTATCTATCTTAGACCTTCGTAAACTTAGTCAGCTAATAGAACTCAGTAGTATTTTATCAGTCAACGAAACTCAATGAACTCAGTTTAGTTCAGCTAAACAGTAATCTCAGTAACTATTCAATCCAGCTTAGTACAGACAAGAAATTAGTTTAGTGTCTATTCAGTTAGGAGTAGGATTCAACACCAAGTTAACCCAGGGATGGGGGTATTCCTATCAGTAGAGGGTTTGACCCTTATCAGCAATCCTTGCATTACCGAACTATGTAGCCAACGTAGGTTGAGGTATCTTCCTACCAGACATTATCATGGTTGATACTTCTCATCCGAGTTATCCTGCCAGCGAAGGTTGATGGAAGAGCTTCCTGTTAGAGAGGGTTAGCTCATAACTTGTCCTTACTCGTGACACGGTATTGACAACCTTCAAACTAGGGTTATGGTTGGACCCCAAATCAATTAGAAAAAAAGAATGTCATTTAGATGATTACCTCTCACAGTTTTAGTTCTATTTCGTAGTCTCAGAATTGAACTTAGTTCAGTTCTACAGATTCAAGACTATCAGACATAGTCACTCAGCTCAGTACAGAACTCAGTATGGTTCCCTAGTATTCAAAACTGTTAGATACAGTCAATAAGATAATCAATAATGTAGTATTTGTAAACTCAAATATTGGTTACCAGTATTCCAATTCAGTACTCAGTATTAGCACGATCTCAGTTACAGTCTATGTATTCATGCATGTACACTTACTCAGCCATACTCATGTTATTCAGTTATTATTGTGCATGCATATGAACCTTGGATATCAACCTACCTCACTGAGCATACCAATATATTCAAAGAACTAATGCATTTTTTTTTGCGTTATGATGTCTTATATCATAGGTTCAAATGCACGAGTTCCAGATCACCATTAGCAGTTCAGATTCTCATATTTCAGAGTAGCGGTGAGTCCTCATAGTTTCAGATCATGCTTATTATTTATTGTACTTCAATTTTATTTAAGTAGATAGAGTTAGATGGGGGCTTATCCTATGTACTCCACAGTTCAAATAGTTAGAGGCTTTTTCAGACTAGAGTATTTTTAGATAGTTGTTCAATTTTTCAGTACTTATACCCAGTTTTTGTATTTTGATACCACATTTAGATTTATTTATAGATTTAAACCTTATGGCATATGTTTCCGCCTATTTTGCATAATTATAGTATGTTTACTCCGTTATTACAGCAGGTACTAATTATGGGTTAGCTTGTGATCCTTCGATATTATGTGCACTATGTGGCATTCGGTGTACAGACCCGGGGCGTTACAAACTTTGTATCAAAGCCTAAGATTCAACAGTGTCCTAGGAAGTCTGAAAGCCATATATAGTAGAGTCTTATACATGGGTATGTTGCATGCCACACTTATGGACAAGAGGCTATGGGATCTTTAGGAAAAGTCAGCCTTTTTTTAGTATTCATGTTGTGTGAGTGACCATGAGATCCAGTTACACTCTCTTTCTAATACTATATTTTATTTTGTTTACAAAATATTCCTCCTAAGAGGACTCAGGGGAGAGGAACGGGAGATCAGTCAGCCCCTCAGCCAGTCCATCCAAATCCCTTGGGCGAGCATGTGTCCTACGCGGAGTTCAGAGTAGCATTCACCACCCTAGCTCATTTTGTGACTTCCGAGAATGAACGTCTAGCAGTGGTTCTGGCCAACCCAGTGGCCAATACTGCCGCTCCCAGGATTCAGGACTTCACTCAAATAAACCCTTTATTGTTTATTGGGTCTATTTCAGATAAGGATCCTCAAGAATTTCGTGATTAGGTGCAAAAGGTTAATACTATCATAGGGTGAATACTGTTGAGAGCACTGAGCTGGCCGCATATTATTTACAGGATGTGGCTCACTCATGGTTCAAACAGTGGAAGGCAGAAAGGGCCACAGATGCAGGGCCTATACAGTGGGAGGAGTTTGTAGTTGCTTTTTTAGATAGGTTCTTCCCTCTACGGTTAAGGGAAATGAAGGTTTTGGAGTTTATAAACCTGAAGCAGGTCAATATGATAGTGTAGAAGTATTTTCTAAAGTTTACTCAGTTAGACAGATATGCGCCGCATACTGTAGCAGATAGCAGAGCGAAGATGAGTAAGTTTGTGTTAGGAGTGTCTAGTTGTATGGTCAAGGAGTGTGGGACCGCAATGCTTATTAAAAAGATGGATATAGGCAGGTTCATGGTCCACGCTCAGCAGATAGAGCAGGCCAATAATAAAGAAAAGGAGAGAGAGAATAGGAGGGCGAGAATAGGTAGTTTTAATTTTGCTCAGCCTAAGTCAGAGGGTGGGAATCTTTCTTAGTTCTAACTTCTTCCTCAGCTAGTGCTCTAGTGCAAAAATTCAGAGATGACAGCTGAGATAAAACATCAGACCCTAAACCCCAGGGCAGTGTTGTTAGCAGTACCTGAACCAATCCCCTTTGCTAGAAGTGCGGCAGATACCCCCAGGGTATCTGCAAAGTTGGCGGCGATGTGTGTTTTAGATATAGCAAGCCAGGCCACAGGGTTAGATAGTGTCCTCATGTTAGTTCGTAGAGTCAGTATAACTATCCCCTAGCTCAGTTCGGTCGCCCGTATTAGCAGGGTACCTCTTCCAGTGCCACCAGTGGGCAGCGCCCAAACAGACTCTATGCTCTTCAGTCTAGATAGGATCAGGAAATTTCTCCTGATATGGTCACTGTTATATTACATGTTTTTCATTTGCACGTTTACGCTTTCCTAGATCTAGGATCTTTTTTGTCTTTTGTTACTCCATAAATAATAGTTGATTTCTGAGTCATTCCTGAAATTCTAGCAGAGCCCTTCTTAGTTTCTACCCAGTGGGTAAATCTATCATTACCCGACGGGTATATAGGAACTATTCGGTTATGATATCTCAGAAAGTCACCTTAGTAGATTTAGTCAAATTAGAGATAACTGATTTTAATATCATTCTTGGCATAGATTGTATCCATTCCTGCTATGCCTCAGTGGACTGCAGAAATAGAATTGTCTAATTTCAATTTCCAAATAAACCTATCCTAGAGTGAAAGGTTAGTACTTCAGCACTTAGGGGTCAACTTATTTCTTACCTTCAGGCTATAAAGATAATATCTAAGGGATGTGTCTAACATCTCATTTGAGTCTAGGACTCTTGTTTAGAAACCCTTACTCTTGAGATAGTATCAGTAGCTTGTGAATTTCCAGATGTATTTCTCGAATATCTTCTTGGGGTTCCTCCTGAAAGGGAAATTAATTTTGGAATTGAACTTCTCCCATATACTCAGATCATATCTATCCTACCATACAGGATGGCTCTAGCAGAACTCAAAGAACTAAAGGAAAAGTTAAAGGATCTCTTAAAGAAGGGATTCATCAAGCCCAGGTGTCCCGTGGGGCGCACCAGTTTTATTCGTGTGTAAGAAAGATGGTTCCATCAGATGTGCATAGATTACCGATAGTTAAATAAAGTTCCAATCAAGAACAAGTATCCACTCCCCAAAACCAATGACTGTTTTTACCAACTTTAAGGTGCTAGTTATTTCTCTAAGATAGTCCTCAGATCAGGCTATCATCAGGTCAGAGTCAGGGAAAGTGACATCCCGAAAATAACTTTCCAAATTCGATACGGTCACTTTGAGTTTTTAGTCATGTCCTTTGATCTTACCAATGCCCCAGTAGCCTTCATAGACTTGATGAACCGTGTCTTGAAGCTGTACTTGGACATATTTGATATATTATTCATAGATGACATTCTTGTTTACTCCCGTGGTGAACACGATCATACAGAACATCTCAAAATAGTATTGCAGACGCTCAGAAACCATCAGCTATTCGCTAAATTCAGTAAGTACAAATTTTGGCTAAAGTCAGTAGCATTCCTTGGAATTATAATTTCCAGTGATGGCGTTAGAGTTGATCCCTAAAAGACCGAAGTAGTGACAAACTGGCCCAAGCCTTTCTCTCCATCAGATATCAGGAGTTTCTTGGGTTTGGATGGCTATTACAGATGGTTTATTAAGATTTTTTTTCTATTACATCCCCTATGTCTAGATTGACTCAGAATAAAGTCAACTTCCAGTGGTAAAATTCTTGTGAGAAAAGTCTTTAGGAGCTTAAGACTTGACTCACCATAGCTCCAGTATTAACCCTACCAGATAGTTCCAATAGTTTTGTTGTGTACTGTTATGCTTCTATAGTTTGATTGGATTGTGTGTTGATGCAGAGAGGTAATATTATAGCCTATGCCTCTAGACAACTTAAGCCTTATGAGAAGAACTATCCTACTCATGTTCTTGAGTTAGCAGCAGTAGTTTTTGCCTTAAAGATTTGGAGGCATTACTTGTATGGTGTTCATATTGATGTGTTCACTGATTATAAGATCCTGCAGTATGTGTTCTCTTAGAAATACCTCAACCTCTATCAGAGAAGGTGGTTGGAATTATTGAAAGACTATGACATTAGTGTTCTGTATCATTCGGGAAAGGCAATGTAGTGGCTGACGCTCTCAGTAGAATATCTATGGGTAGTGTTGCCCATCTTGAGAATAGTAAGAAGAAGTTAGCCCAAGAATTTTATTAGCTAGCCCAACTAGGTGTTTGCTTAGTGGATTCAGTAGAAGGTAGTGTATGGGTTCAGAGTAGCTCAGAATCATCCCTAGTTTCTGAAGTGAAGGAAGAGCAAGATAGGGATCCTAGTCTAGTCCAGTTAAAGAAATCAGTCAAAAATCAGAAGATAGAGGTTTTCTCCTAAGGGGGAGATGATGTTTTGCACTATCAGGGTCGTTTGTATGTGTCGGGTGTAGATGACTTGAGGCATCAAATTCTTACAGAAGTGCATGGTGCACGCTACTCTATTTATTCAAGGGCCACAAAGATGTAATGTAATTTACAGGAGGTCTATTGGTGGAGTGGGATGAGAAGAGACATTGCAGAATTTATGGCTAAGTGATTAACCTGTCAGCAGGTTAAGATAGAGCATCAAAATCCTAGTGGGCCCATGCAGGAGTTTAGTATTACCACCTTGAAATGGGAAGAAGTGAACATAGACTTTGTGATGGGCTTGCCTCGTTCTCGTCGTTAGCATGATTCAGTTTGGGTCATTATAGACAGGATGACCAAATCAACTCATTTCCTTCCAGTTCATACCTCCTATTCAACCAAGGATTATGCCAAACTCAATATCAAGGAGTTGGTCAAATTTCATGGTGTTCCATTGTCCATTATCTCAGATAGAGGTACCCAGTTTACCTCTTATTTCTGGAAAGCATTCCAAAAGGGTTTTGGTACCCGAGTTTATCTCAGTATAGCCTTTCATCCTTTGACAGTTGGTCAAGAAGATATGACCATTTATACCTTAGAAGATATACTGTGAGCATATGCGATAGACATTCAAGGTAGTTAGGATAACCACTTGCCTTTGATTGAATTTACCTAAAATAACAACTATCACTCCAGTATTTAGATGGCTCTATTTGAGGCACTTTATGGAAGGATGCATAGATCTCTCATTGGTTGGTTTGAAGTGGGTGAGGCCACAGTGGTAGGGCATGACTTGGTGTTTCATACCTTAGAGATGGTCCAATTAATCAGGGAAAGGCTTAAGATAGCTCAGAGCCAGTAGAAATCATACACAGATATGCATAGAAAGGATCTCGAGTTTGAGATTGGTGACTATGTGTACTTGAAGATCTCTTTTAAGAAAGAAGTGAAGAATTTTTGCAAGAAAGGGAAACTCAGTCCCCGATATGTCGGTCCTTACGGAATCCTTAGTCATTTTGGAAAGGTATCTTACGAGATTGAGTTACCTTTAGATTTATCTTAAGTTTATTCACTGTTCCATGTCTCCTTGCTAAAGAAATGCATAGATGACCCAACAATTGTAGTCCCTATTGAGGGAATAGATATTCAGAACAACCTCTCTTATGAAAAGATCCCAGTCAAAATCCTTGACTAACAGATTCGCAGACTTAGAAACAAAGAAGCTCCTCTAGTCAAAGTTCTTTGGCGGAATCAGTCCATTGAGGGAGCTACTTGGGAAGAAGAAGAAAACATGCGAACCAAGTATCCTCATCTATTATCTGCTAATCCATACTTAGCTCAAGGTAATAATTTCCTCAAGCTTAATCAGTTTAATGTTCAGATTTCAGTTACAAACTTGGTATCAGTTACCATTGGATGTTTAGTTATACGTTCATGATCTAGTTCAGACATGTATCCATGCATTAGATATGCATGTATAGTACATAAATTCAGTTTATCAGTAATCCTAGTCTTGCATTCATGAATCATGTTCAGTTATATCCATGCATCAGATATGTATGTTCAGTATAATAATTCAGAATACCAGTAATATCATTCATATAGACATGTTCCAGATGTTTATGCCGAGTAAGTAAATTAGTCTCTCAATATTCTCAGTCTCAGCAGTCTCATTAGAGGATAAATATTCCCAAAGGAGAGATAATATAAGACCCCACAAAATCCTAACCATAATTCAGTCCTTTTAGGCTTGTCAAGGGGTCCCAGACATAGAATATTTTAGCTAAGTACTTAGACTTAGTGTCTTTTTAACCTACGAAGTTTGGAAATCTTATTTTGTGACCTTTACATTTATTAAATATTGATGTTTAGGTTGATTCATGATTAGGAGTATCCGTAGGTGTTTTCGGACAAGTTTTGGATTTTTTGGACTTCGTTTGAAGCTCTTTTGAAATCCCAAAAAAGTGAATCAATGCAATATTGGCATGCGTTGACTATAGCATTGATTATTATTTTCTCCCGCTACCAGCATCCAATTCCAGTGAATCGATGCGAACATAGCACAATGCATTGGCTATCGCATCGATGCCATCAACGCACTGCATCGACCTGTGTGTAGATAACCTAGTTTTTAGTATTTAAAAGACCACATTCTTGGGGTTATTTAGGTCTTTTTCCCTCAACCCTCAGCCCCTAAAACACAAAATTAAACTCCCTATAGAGCAAATATAGTCATTCTTTCTCAAATTGGCTCAAGAACAAAACCCTAGAAGATCAAATTTCAAATCAAAAACTCAAGATTCAACCATAAGATTTTAGAAATTCTTCAAAAAAAAGTATGTGAAGTGTTCATCCATGGATTCCTTTCACCTTTGAAGTCCAAGAATCTCTTTTGAACTTTAAGTTATTTATTTTATGATTTCCATGGTTTGAATTAAAATGTATCCATGATTGCTATTTGGATTAAGTTCCTAATTCATGAATATATATATATATATATATATATATATATATATATATATATATATATCATGTGAAATTGATCATTATGTATGTAGATTCATGTGAATCCATGATAAACCCTTGACTTGTGAAATTAGAGATGAATTATGATGCTAACTTATTGTTCAATACTATGTGAATATACTATGTTTACCAAGTTCTTGATAAATTGTCCATGTGAACTATTAAGAGAATGAAAATATGTCAAGATAGCTTATGTGCAAGTTATATTATGCAAGTGTTTATAAAAATTCCCCAATGAATGAATGATGATCAACTTCATAGTTTACATGTTTCATATTATGCTATGTCTCTTAATTTCTACTATTGAGTCCTGGGGGTACTTGTACCCAATAATTTAGCTGATTACCTAGAGCCATGGTCAGTCATAGAACAGTATCAGTTATGACATGATCAGTAGTACTCTTAGTTTGTTACAGAACTCAGGAAAACTCATAAGAATCTATATTAGTCCAGTCTAATTTTGTATCTAGTTCAGAACTCAGTAAACTTAGTAGCTAATAGAATTCAGTAGTATTTCATTAGTCAATAGAACTTAGTGAACTTAGTTTAGTTCAGCTAAACGTAATCTCAGTAACCATTCATTCCATTCTAGTTCAGACTAGAAATTAATTCAATATCTATTCAGTTGGGGGTAGGATTCAATATCGAGTTAACCCAAGGATGGGGGTATTCCTATCAGCAGAGGGTTTGACCCTTAGTAACAATCTCTCAGTTACAGTCTATGTATTTGTGCATGTACTGTTACTCAGTCATCCTCACGTTATTTAGTTATTATTATGCATGCATATCAGCCTACCTCACTGAGCATACTAGTACATTCAAAGTACTGGCACATGTTTTTCTTTGTGCTATCATGTCTTGTATCATAGGTTTAGATGCACGGGCTCCAAAGCACCCTTAGAAGTTTAGGTTCTCAGCTTTCAGAGTACTGGTGAGTCCTTATAGTTTGAGGACATGCTTATTTTTTACAGTACTTCAATTTTATTTTAGTAGATGGAGTTAGTTGGGGGCTTGTCCCATCAACTTCCACAGTTCAGATAATTAGAGGCTTTTTTAGACTGGATTATTTTCAGACAGTGGTTTAGTATTTTAGTACTTATATTTAGTTTTGGTATTTTAATACTCCATTCATATTTATTTACAGATTTAAACCTTATGGTATATGTTTCCACCTATTTCACACAATTATAGTATTTATTACTTAGTTATTATATCAGGTACCAGTATTTATTACCCAGTTACTATTTATACATTAGTTTGTGATCCTTCGAGATTATAAACACCGTGTGGTGTCTGACGTACAGACTCAGGGCGTTACATTGAATTAGATAGTTGTTGATACAAGTCTCTAAGGGATTGATATTCATCTTTATAAAAGGCCACTGTATTACTTGGTGAGATGACATACAGTTGTGTATGCACATGGGTGCTACGGGTATGAGTGGTAGCAACAGGTATGAGTGCTATGCCTTGGTTGTATGATGAGAAATGTTGGTTGTTTAATTTGGGGTTTTATCTTAAGGAAGCTAGGGTTTCATCTTAAAATTAATTTGGTTAATTTTACTCTTTGCAATTTGGGGTTTCTCTAAAGTACTTGGGCAAAGAAAGCTATGGTTTCATTTTAAGGGTTAATTTGGGAAATGTGTTGGTGATTTTTATCCATCATCTACTCAATTTAATGAATGTACTCTTCCCTCATTTTAAGTTCTATCTAAAGGCATGGTTTTATATAATGTTTCCATGGCATGATTTATTATATGGCTTTGGGTTTTAAAATATATATTGGGTTTTTTTGTAATAATGGATTGGTTTTGGTTTTCCCATATTTTAATTATGTATTTACATGTTAAAATGGTGGTTTGGATACTTGGTTGCATGAAAATGGTTAATTGGTATTTGATTTTGGTTTTGGAAACACTACGCCCCCAATATGTTTGATAAAATACCTATGAGAATGCTTTTACTATATTTTTGGACTTTTTAATGGAACTATTGCATAGTATGGTTTGGTAATGGAACCTTAAATGGTATAAATAGTTTAAATGGTTTGGAATGGTTAAATGGAATGGTTTGGTGGTCATGGTTATCGTTAATTAAACTCCTAGTGGGGTACAGTAGAATCCCCCAACTAAACATATTAATGAATAACTCGTGGGATACATGGGACCCCCCCAAGAAAACATAATAATGGGATATTTTGTGGGATACATGGGACCCCCCCTTAGGTTAATTGGATAATATGATCTATGGGTATATGGGAATCCCTTGATCTCTAATAGTTTTTCTTAGGACAATACATGCAAGTTATAGTAAGTTTGATGATACCACTATGTATAGCCTATGTTAATAATAATGGTTTGGTTGGTTGGAAATGGTTTTACTTGGGCAATAAAGGCGGGGTGTGATAGCTAACCATAAAGGTGGGAGTCTAATGGATGAACACTGGAAACTTATATTTGCCGACATGAGGAGTAGGTCATGGAAACCTTATATTATACTATGAGGCACACGAGAATTCTCTAAGTAAACTATATATATGTATCATGGAGGGTGAAGGGTACTTGGAAATCCCCTACTCTTATGGTATCTCTGGTTCGTGCAGCTACACGTATTGAGGCCTTTTCATGGGGTTACACTAGAACCATAAAGCTCGTGGGTGTTTTTAGGATGGTTAAGCTATACATACCTATGTTAATGGTTTCATATGCATGCTAAAGACAGTTTCCTTTCCTGGCATGGTTATATATATATATATGTATGGTTTGTATGCATATGGTTGGTTTGCTTAGTTTTACTAGATGGAGTTATTTTATCCTTATCCTTAGTTCATGCTAGTGTTCACCCGCTAACCCATCTTTGAGCGGTTGTATCCCCACGTGTTGTAGGAACCAACCGTTATACTCATCCTATCTAGTGATCGATCCATTTTATGTTATGGACATTTTCATATACTTTGGTTTATTTATGGATATTAGTTTTGGCTATTGTTGGGAGATTGTCCAAACCAGATATTGGTTTTCTTTTGGTTAGAGATATTTGTGGAACTACTATAGGTTGGCATGGGCAGGATCTGTATTGGTGTCAGTGTTAGTATTGGCATTGGTATTGAGAATGATACTGGTGGACAAAATTTTTTACTTTTCCATCCTTTTATATTATATAATGAAACTTGGTTTGGTTGTTGTTTTGGGTTTTGGTTTATGGTTTAGTTATAGCTATCGGTTGGTTTGGGATGGTTGGACTTGTTTGGGTTGGTCATGGTTATAGACCTATCTCAGAGTCTTGGTTTGGATAGTTATATGTTATCTTATTATATGTTCTAAATTTATCCTACTCGTGGTATGCATTGGACAGTTAGGTTGGGTAATGGGGGTGGTCCCTGGTCCTGGTTGAACTTGGGATGCCTATTATGACAAGACCTATGGTCGGGTCATGTCAAGTTGGTATCAGAGCTTTAGGTTCATGGCCAATTTGGAGTTCATAATGCCGTGTTTAGTAGAGTCTCTTTTTGAGGTGTGTAGCGCGCTATACTCATAAGTAATTTAGGAATGTTTTGCTTTCTTGGTATTCTATTTTTATGATCAGAATCTAAGTCTTGTTACTTCCTATTATGATTGTTTGTTTGCTTTTCAAATCATGCCTCGATAATCTGGAACATAAGGAAACTCTTTGTCCTATTTGGGGACATTATAGAAGTGACACAGGGGATCCATATTTGATCTAGGGGTGCAGTCCCTAATATTTCAAGAGTTCCACTGAGTTCTACTAGTCCTCTTCAGGGTAAGGTTATGAATAAGTAATTTTGTCTATTGATTCATACTATTGCTCAGTTGGTTGTTGCTCAGGATGGGTGGGATACATTTAGTATTTTTTCAGCTGAGGCTATGAGGGTTGGCCAGTTTATGAAGATGAATGCTCCTACTTTTACTGGTGTGAAGGTAAAAGAGGATGCACAGGGTTTCTTGGATGAAATAGAGAAGATGTTCAGGGTGATGTAGGCCATAATATGAAAAAGGTGAATTTTATAGTTTATCATCTTAAGGATGTTGCATACCAGTGGTACTAGGAGTGGGATACGAATAGAGATAATGTTTAGTAGTTGCCCTTATGTGATACTTTCTCAAATAATTTTCTGGATTAATTATTTCCTCAGGAGTTGAGGAAAGCGAAGGCAGAGAAATTCGTTAATCTAAGACAAAGGAAAATGTCAATTAAGGAATATGCCTTGAAATTCATTTGCTGTCAAGGTATGCTCTGGAATTGGTGTCTGATATAAAGGCAAGGATGAGAAAGTTTACTTCTGGACTGTCTCAAGAATTAATCCTTAAAAGCAAGACTGCATTGCTGATCAAGGATATGGATATGTCTTGCTTGGTGGTTCATATGCAGAAAGTGGAGGAAGAAAAGAGAAAACAAACAAAGTTTAGGGAAAGGTAGGGTAAGAGGAGCAAATTCTCTAAGCAGGGTCGTGCTCAGCAGCAGGGTGGTTGGGATGGTAGGAAATGGCCAAAGAAGAAGTGCAGGAGTTTTAGATCCTTCTCTTCAGCTAGTTCTCCTTACTTGAAGTAGTAGGGTAATAACTATCAATAGGGTGTAGATAATTATTGGGCACAGGGTGCCCAATCTTAGGAGAGTGGGGAATAATCAGCTTCTTTATGTCCTCTTTGTCGGTTCTGTAGTCATCTTCATTAGGAATTTTATGATAAAGAGAGAGATAGGTGTTTTAAATATAGTCAGCCAGGCCATATGCTTAGGAATTGTCTTATGGACAAGGGGCCTTATAGAGTGATCAAAGCTTTGGTTTCTTTATCTTCTGCTCCTGCACCTAGTGGTTACTTCTGTGATTGCTTCTATTTTTAGTATAGGCATAGGTTGAAATAGGTTATATACTTTTGTATCTCAAAAGGAGTTGGAGGCATCGTCTAATGTCGTGATTGGTATGTTACAACTTTTTCTCGTGATGTGTATTATCTGCTTGATTCAGGGTCCACTCTTTCCTATGTGGCCCCATATATGGCTGTATGTTTTGGTTTTGATCCTGAGGTTATTTCGAATCCTTTTTCTATTTCTATCCCGATGGGTGACTTGATTATTGCTAAAAGAGTCTATAATGGGTGTGTGGTATCTTTTGGTAGTATACAAACTTTGATGGATTTGTTGAACTGGATATGGTGGATTATGATATTATTCTGGGTATGGATTGGTTACACTCTAGTTACGTGTGCTTATATTGTCGGACCCATAAGGTTGTATTGAGGTTCCCTAGTGAATCAGTTATTGAGAGGAAGGGTGGTTTCGTAGCTCCTAGGGGAAGGTTATTTCTTATCTTAGAGCTTGGAGATTAATCTCAAAAGGGTCTCTTTATCACTTGGTATGAGTTAAAGATTCTACCTCTGAAGGTCCTTTTTTCCATTTGGTTCGGTGGTAAATGAGTTACCTGAGGTCTTTCCAAATGATCTTTTTGGTGTTTCTCCGAATACAGAGATTGAGTTTCGTATTGATTTGGTTCTGGACACTAGTCCAATAGCTATTTCTCCTTATAGAATGGCACCAACTGAGTTGAGAAAACTCAAGGAGTAACTTAATGATCTTCTGGATATAGAGTTTTTTCATCCTAGTGTATCATCATGGGGTGCACCGGTGTTGTTTGTACATAAGAAGAATAGTTCCCTTCGGATGTGCATAGACTATCGACAATTAAATAAGGTCATGGTTAAGAACAAGTATCCTCTTCCAAGGATAGATGACTTGTTTGATCTATTGCAAGGTACCAAGTTTTTTTCTAAGATAGATCTTTGGTCTGGGTATTATTAGCTTAAGATTAGGAAGGAGAATATCGCTAAGATGACTTTTTAAACACGGTATAGGCACTTTGAGTTCTTAGTGATGTCATTTTGGTTGACTAATGCCCCGACGACGTTTATAGATTTGATGAACATGGTTTTCAGGCAGTTTCTGGATCTTTTTCTCATTGTATTCATTGATGACATTCTGGTTTATTCTAAAATTGAGGTGGATCAGGCTAATCACCTACGTGTGGTGTTGCAGTCCTTGAAGGAACAACAGTTGTATGCCAAGTTCTCCAAGTGTGAGTTTTGGTTGAACGCTATGACTTTCTTAGGTCATATTATTTCTAGTGAAGGGATCATGGCAGATCAAAAAATGTAGTTATGGTTAAAAGGTGGCCTAAAATCATGACTCCAACCGGCATTCGAAGCTTCTTGGGTTTGGCTGGGTATTATAGATGATTTGTAAAGAGCTTTTCGATGATAGTGTCCCCATTGACTAAGTTGACTTAAAAAAATGTAAAGTTTTCTTGGTAGGATACATATGAAGGGAGTTTTGAGAAGCTTAACGGTAAGCTAACTTCAACTCCAGTTTTGACATTGTCTGAAGGTAATGAGGGGTTTTTGGTTTATTGTGATGTGTCACAAGTGGGACTTGGCTATGTTTTGATATAACATGGGAAAGTGATTACGTATGCTTTCAGTTAGTTGAAGGTGTATGTGAGGAATTATCCTACTTATGATTTGGAGCTGTTGACGGATATTTTTTCTTTGAAAATTTAAAGGCATCATTTGTATGTAGTGCACGTTGATATCTTTTTGGATCATAAGAGTCTACAGTATGTGTTCACTAAAAGAGAGATAAATCTTAGGAAAAGGAGATAGTTGAAGCTTCTCAAGGACTATGATATGAGTCTTCACTACCATATAGGTAAAGCTAACATTATTGTTGATGCTCTTAGCAGGTTGTCCATGGGGAGTTTGGCATGTGGAGAAAGGAAAGATGGAATCGGTGAAGGATATTCACCGCTTGGCCAATCTTGGAGTTCGTCTCTTAGACTCCAAGAACGGTGGTATGTTGGTATAGGGAATGGTTCGATCATCTCTTGGTATGGAAATTAAGGAGAAGCAAGTGCTAGATCCAATCTTGATGAAAATCAAGAGTGATATCGATGGGCGAAAGGTAATGGTATTTGAGATCAGTAGTGATGGTACTTCACAGTACCAAGGGAGGTTATGTGTTCCTAATGTCGATGGTTTGTGACCAAGGGTTTTAGTTGAGACGCATGAATTGCGCTATGTTGTTCATCCCTGTTCAACAAAAATATATCATGATCTCAAGAAGATGTATTGGAGAAATGGTATGAAAAGGGATGTGCCTGATTTTGTATCCAAGTGCATGGTGTGCCGACAAGTCAAAGTTGATCACATTAGGCATGGTGGGTTGTATCAAGAAATTGATTTGCACAAGTGGAAATGGGAGGTAATCAATATGGATTTTGTTACCGGTCTTCCTCGGTCTCAGAACTAATTTGATTTAATTTGGGTCATCTTGGATAGGATAACAAAGTCTTCTCACTTCTTTCCAGTGAGGACTAACTTTTTGGCGGAGTATTATATGAAGTTGTATTTTTGGGAATGTGTGATTGACTATGGTGGTAGTTAGGTTGAGCATCTACCTTTGGTTGAGTTTTCTTATAAAATTTAATATCATTTTAGTATAAAGATGACCCCTTTTTAGGCATTGTACAGTAGGAGGTGTAGATCTCCTATTGGGTGGTTCGATCTTAGTAAAGTGGATACGTTTGGTTCAAATTTGGTTTATTAGGATAGGGAAAAAGTAAGAGTGATTTGGGATAGGGTTAAGGATGGTCAAAGTTGCCAAAAGTCCTATGCGAATGTAATACGTAGATACTTGATGTTTGAGGTTAAGGATCAGGTGTTTCTAAAGATATCTCCTATGAAGGGAGTAATATAGTTTGGTAAACAGGAAAGCTCAGTCCCCAATTAGTAGGTCCTTACACAGTTTTGTGGAGGGTTGGTAATGTGGCTTATGAATTTGAGTTGCCTTATATTTTGAGCTCCGTTCATTCGGCATTTCATGTTTCCATGTTGAGGAAGTGCATTGGTGATACTTCTTTGAATGTTCCCTTGGAAGGATTTAATAATGCAAATGAATCATGGTTGTGGTTACGCTACCTTGTCCGTCATTCGGGGATGAATGCTCCTAGTGGGGGAGACCAAGACACCCTGGGTTTGGGACCCTTAGTAAATTTCTTGGATTTTTGGGTTTTGGACAATATACGATAGGTGGGTACTAGTCCTATACTAGTGTACAAGCGGAATGCCTTGGTTGTATGCTGACCAGTATTGGTTGATGGGATTAGATTGGATTGGATTTTAGAATGGGTATGACTTGGGTTCGTACGAGTTGTATGTTTAGATACGGGTTGTTTAGTTTGGGAATTTTCTTCACTTAATCTTAGACTTGGTAGACAAACTTGGATCTGAGTACCAGTGGCTCACCATGATTCATAAGCTTGCATACGAGTCTTACCATGGACTCGTATGGTGGACAATGTTTAAACCTCTTGTGTAACTATTCTGCCTTGGGTACAAATCATGGGTACTAGTCATATACATGGATACGACATGGTTTGGGATGAGTCATACCTTGGATAGTATTGGGTCAAAGGGAGATGGCTTTGGGTATGAGTGGTGGGTACCACTTTATTGGAGGATACGACTTGGATGGATAGTCATATCCCTCTGACGCGATTTTGGTACAGTTTAAATGGGGGTAATTTGGACATTTATCTACTTAACCTATTAAGGCCCTATGACATATATCACCCTTGGAATTTTATTTGCCTTATTATTCTATTCATTAACACTTAGAAAACATTCTCTAATTCTCTTTGAAGTTCTTGGGCAAAGAAAGCTAGGGTTTCATCTTGAGTGTTAATTTGGGGCTTGTGTTGGTGATTTATCTCCATCATATACTCAATTTAAGGCATGTTATCTTCCCTGATTGTTAGTTCCAACTAAACGCATGGTTTTATACAAAGTTTTTGTGGCATGATTTATTGTATGGTTTTGGGTTTTCCAATATATATTGGGGTTTTTCGTTATAATAGCTTGCTTATGGTTTTCCCATATTTTAATTATGTATTTACATATTTTAATGGTGGTTTGGGTACTTGGTTGCATGGGAATGGTTAATTGGTATTTGGATTTGGTTTTGGAAACACTATGTCCCCAATATGATTTATAAAATGCATATAAGAATGTTTTTACTATATTGTTGGATTTTTTAATGGAACTATTGCATGGTATGGTTTGGTAATGGAACCCAAAATGGTATAAATGATATAAATGGTTTGGAATGGTTAACTCCTTGTGGGGTACAACGGAATTCCCTAAGTAAACATGTTAATGAACAACTCATGGGGTACAAGGGACTCTCCCAAGCAAACATAATAGTGGGATATTTTTGGGGTACATGGGACTCCGCCAAGCAAACATAATAATGGGATATTTGTGGGGTACATGGGACTCCCCCAAGTTAATTGAATTATATGATCTATGGGTGCATGGGAATCCCTAGGGACAATACTTACAAGTTATAGTCGGTACGAGGATACCACTATGTATAGCCTTGGTTAATAATAATGGTTTGGTTAGTTGGAAATCGTTTTAATTGTGCAATAAAGGCAGGGTGTGATAGCTAACCATGAAGTTGGGAGTCCAATGGATGAACACTGGAAACTCATGTTTGCCGACATGAGGGGTAGGTCGTGGCGACCTAATATGATAATACGAGGTACACGAAAATCCTCTAAGTACACTGTACATATATATCATGGAGGGTAGAGGGTACTTGGGAATCCCTTACTCTTATGGTATCTTCGGTTTGTACGGCTACATGCGTCGGGACTTGTTCAGAGGGTTACACTGGACCCGTATATCCCATAGTTGGTGTTAGGATGGTTATGCTACACATAACCAGGTTAATTGTTTCAAATGCATGCTAAACCCGGTTCCCCTTCTCGGCTTGGTTATATATAAATATATGGTTTGTATGCATATGGTTGGTTTATTTGGTTTTACTGGATGGAATTATTTATCCTTATCCTGAGTTCATGCTAGCGCTCACCCTCTAACCCATCTTTGCACGGCTGTATCCCCATGTGTTGTAAGAACCGGCCATTCTTCTCATCGTGCATAGTGATCGGACTTCGGGATCGGCCTTTGGATTGAAGTGGTGAGCTTCCATCTTTTCAGAAAACTCCATTTCATGTTATGGGCATTTTGATGTACTTTTTTTCATTTATAGATATTAGTTTTGGATATGTTTTATGGCAGGTCCCAACAGGATACTGGTTTTCTTTTAGTCAGAGGCTTTTGTGGAACTACTATGGGTTTGCATGGGTGCGATCGGTATTGGTGTCAGCCTTTGTTTTGGCATTAGTATTGGGGATGATACTATTGGACAAATTTTTTTTAATGTTTCTTCCTTTTATATTATGTAATGGAACTTGATTTGGTTATTATTTTTTATTTTTGTTTACGGTTTGGTTATAGCTATCGGTTGATTTAGGACGGTTGGACTCGTTTGGGCCAGTCACAGTTATAGACCTATCCCAGAGTCTTGATTTGGATAGTTATACGCTATCTTATTATATGTTCGGAATTCATCCGACTCAGGGTATGCATTGGACGGTTGGGTTGGGTACTGGGGGTGGTCCCCAGTCCTGGTTGGACTTGGGATGCCCATTATTACAAGGCCCGTGGTCAGTTCATGTCACCAACCCATAGTACCAGACTAATAAGAAATACAAAAGTAAAACTAAATAAATATCAGAAAGAAGACGAGAAAAAGTAAATATTTTCCAAGATCCGGGGAGGTCGGTACAAAAGATGCTAACAAAACAAGAGCACAAGGTAAACATGATATATATAGATATATAACCATCTCAGGAATACAAAATAATGATTTTCTCAGTAAAAAAGTGAGGGGAGGAATAACTGCAGACGCTGGGAGCTCACCCTAAGTCTTCAATCTATGGTAGCTTCGCACAATGCACGCATCAGCGATGAGAACTCTTACTATGATCTGCAGAGCGTAGAGGTATAGTATGAGTACCAAACATGAGGTACGGAGTAGCCACCGACCAAATGAGCTCCAAAGATTATGCAAGTATAGATAACATGTAAGGGAAGAATATAAACTAGATGCAACTAACTAAGAAACAAAATGGATAACAAAGATGTAAAGGTAACCTACCATGTTCTACTAATGACTAGGAATTAAAGTACTATACACTAAGCAACTAATCACTATACAAAATGTAAGGCAAAGAGGTAATATAAAATAAGAATAAATGAGGGGGAGAGAGATAATATAATGATATAATAAGGAAAACTAAACACAACTGTACTAACCTGAGGGTGCTAGCCTAACATCTCGAGGATCAAAACCAAATAGAGGAGCTAACTCTAGCATACGTAGAGTCTCCAATCGAAATGTAAATAGTCATAGATGGTCTAACAATAAAAACACTCACCATAATAAAAATGAATATAGCTCGGAAGCGTACCTACAATCTCAGGTACTAAACCATAACTAGCCTACCACGAATTATAAAATAATATCCAAAATAATAATGTATCCAGCTAGCCCAGACAAACAATATCCTAATCATGCTCCATAAGCCTGGAAGGCAAAAAAAATACTTAATGAACAACAATCATATCTTGTACCTATACACCCTCATAAAAATGAAGGATATAAGAGCCGAAGAATTATACTATTCATAGACGATGCATATGAATGACTGGATGAATGCAAGGTAAAAATAAGGTTAAGTTGGTTGTATCAAGTACCACTATATAAGTGTATAAACTTCATCTAGCTCTGTAGCTTTCAAAGGCAAGATCTATGGAAACCATTCTTGTGATGCACAGAAAAAATTTTCCGTTAAGATCTCGGACGAAAATGTGTTGAATTCTGTTCTTTATCCTGATTAATAATTTTTCTGTGTGGAATTTCTGGATATGAAACCCGTCATCACGTAGAGAATCGAATAAGATTTCCAATGATATATGGATCATCCAAAACGGACACTCGAGCAATGAGTTATAATCATTCCGATCTAGTCGTGAATAGTGGTGAACATTAAATGTGCAGGAAAAAAATACTAAGGCCAGGCAAATTTTAGGGTCAACTTCAAACGATCATAACTCCTTGTACATAATGATTTAGGTGAGCTACTATATATCAACAGAAATCTCTAAACGTCCTCATTCTGATGAAATTGGTTTCATCCAATTTGTCCATCGGAGCAAAATGTTATAGTCGATCTACTTCAGCCTATCAAAACAGTCCACCAAAGGACAAATTTGACATTATTTGATTTTTAAGGGTATTTTGGTCATTCCCACTCCACTCCATCTAGGTAAACCATAGATTTAAGTCCATTAAGAGCATTCAATAGCTCATTTTTCTGCAAAATTTCCTAAGGCTCAAACCCCAACCCTACTACTCCAAATTTCATCCTTCATGTCTCTTGATTGAACCGTAGAAATTTCAAATTGATTTGGGATTTGAGTTGATCATGTTAAGGGCTTCGAGAAGCAGCCTTTATTTTTGTAAATAAAGTTCCTGAGTCGAAAGTTCATATTCATCTTCCATTTTTAGGTATGTGGGGCTTTGAACAAGATTATCCTTTCGATCTTGTGCCCAGTATTTTTGTTGAATTACATTGACATGAGATTTTACATGTTTTACCATAAATTGGAAATATGATTTTATATCTTATATTATTGTCCATGAGCTATGGGATTATGTCATCCGATATGTGTATGATGTTGAGATGGAATTATGTCCAAAAAGTACTTGATTATGAGAGTATGATGATTTAATTTGTTAAGCCTTGATTTATACTATCATTCCACTATTTCCTTATTATGAATTTATAATTGATATTGGAAATTCTATATCCCTACTATGGGTTGATGTCTCAAGTACCTTTAAATGAAAGTTGGATGGAAAATTGAGAAATGTTGATATTGAAGTTGCAATGAGTCTTGGTATTTTCCGGATGGTTTTGATGAGTTAAATTGTTGAAAATATTATGTATTGAGTCTTCATATCCTTATTTAAATGTCGAGTCAGTTATGGTTCAATGCATTGATACCTTTTTGATGTTGAAGAAGATTAAAATGTTTTGAGCTAAAATGTGTTGAGTTAGGAATCCACAAATTGATATGATTTGATAAATGAGAAAGAGATTTGATTTGGTCTTTATGATAGAACCTTGTGATGTTGTGGTGGATTGCCTAATGCGTTTTGAGCTTGTCGTGGAGTAGTACTTAGCACCGAGAGGGAAATTTGGTATTTCCCTAAACCTATGTGCCACCGTAGGGTTGTTTGATGATGATATTATTGGCCAGAGAGCCCGATTGTGATTATTGCAATTTTAAGGTCATACTCCCTGGCAAAGAGTATGACACTCCCACCAATGGGGGGTTTCAAACGTTGGTATTCCACGTAGCCCACGTGGGGTTGTTGGTTATAGAAAATTCCCCTGTCCATAAGAGTCATGTTTATTGAAATACCGAGTCACTCCGAGTTTTGATGTGGTAAGTGAAGTTGCCTATGATGATCTATAATGATTTATGAGGTTTTTCTCCTACATTTCCTATCTAAGATGCTATGAGTTGCATGATTCAATGTCACTTAAGCCAGGTGTGTCATTATGGTCCGTATGTACGTTTTTACGAAATTTATGATATTATTTATATTTTGCATGCGCCCCCACATACTCAGTACGTATCTTGTGCCCACATATTTCTCTATGGGATACATTCTTACCATGATGTAGGTTCAGGCAATCAGCCGCAGCCGCGATAGTGATATTCGAGTGCCGCATCTACGCTCCTTCAGTGGTGAGTCCTCATGATTCGAGGACCAAATTGCTAGTTTTGGTGCTGTTGTTTTGTGATCCCTTTGGTCTGTTGAGTCAGTTGGGGTTTTGTCCCAATGGGTCATTGAGTTTTCTTTATAGAGGCTATGTCAGACTAGTGTATTGTTGGGTTGGTTTGTGTATAGACATTCCATATATGTACAATCTAACAATATTCCGTGCTATGTGCGATGTGATATGATATGTACTTATATATATATATTCTTAGCGTAGCGTGTATGTTGTTGTGTTGGAACCCAAGGGTAGTGTTTTGGCTTAAAGGGTTAGCTTGAGGCTATGTGTAGCCTTGGGCACCGTGTGGCATCTTGAGATGATATTTTGGGGCATTATAATCCTCCTTCAGTACAATGACTTATCGGGCGAAGGTATTGTTTGTACCTTTTAGGTCCGAATGGTTGGAAAATATTGATTTTTGACTTTTTCAACAATTTCAAAACTTTAAAGAAAATTTTGAAACAATTTAAGGAAATATAGAGTAGCCACTTGATTTTTTTTAAGAAAATAGAAAGAAATAATTAAAAAATTTTAAAGACTTGGAAACAGAAAAATATTCTTAAAATTAGAGAAAAATGGGTAAGGATTCAAGTAACTTTGTTAGAAGGTTTATAAGGTAATCAAGAGAGTCTGTCTAAAAAAATAACTGATCAAAAGATAATTGAATGATTTGACTAATTCTGTAAACATGCTAATTTTGTAAAATCTTGAAATTCATTTTCCAAATATGATATTCATTTTATTCAAGTAAAAATTATTTATTTAAATTAAAAAAAATTCTCTCTGAAAAAAAGGTTAACTAAGTCTAATTCTTTTATCAATTTAAGAAAAAAATTATTTTTAGAAAAAAGAGAAAGTGATTTTGAATATAAATTTTTGATAATAACAAAATTTTATCTCTAAAGAAAAAACACCAATTTTAAATAAATTATGAGATTTGACTAATTTATGAAACTGTTTTGATTTTTATAAGGAAAATTAATTTTTTGGTTGATGAGAATTCTTTTCACTTAAATAAATCAATTTGGCACATTAATAAAATAAAATGACATTTTTGATTTTTTAAGAATTTGTTCTAAGAGAAAACATAAATAAAATAATAATTTATTTTTAAGCATTTTGAATATTATACTATATGACAAACAATAATCAAGAAAAATTCAGGGATAAACAGAAATAATTATTCAAAGGGGTTTCATTATGATTTTAATTTTTTTTTGAGATTTTAATACACATAAATAATAAAATACGAATTTACAGATAAAAAATAGAAAAGTTCAAGAAATGGGCCTATGTTTGGCCCATTTCAAATCTGGCCAACCATTTGGGCCTAATTTATGGACTTTTTAGTTTCCTTTTCATCTATGTATACCAGATGTACATCCACTTCTTTCTTTCACATTTTTGGCTATATACACATTGTATACCAAATTGCAAATCTATATACCAACTTCCTTCTTCTGTTCTTTGCTCTTTTGAGTCTGCAGATCAACTTCCCAAACCTGTACGTAGAGTATCTTTGTTGTATATCTTTAAGTACAACCTTGATCTTTGTAACATTAGTAGTCGATTTTTGGACTTCGAGGAGACTTGAGATTATGCCTCCATGTCTCATTAAGAAAATGCAAAGGAGATAGAGTCCATTTGGGTTCGAGTAGGAATCACATGTATCAAATAAAAGATAAGGATTAGCCATCAATAAAAAAAAAACATGTGATATTGGAATTTAAAATAAAATTAGTTATGTCTAGTTTAGTTTCTCGATGAAAAAGAATGATATTTAGAATCTAACAATCCCAGATTATTATCCAGAAAATATAAAAACTCCCTTATTACATTATATACTCATAAACAAAAAATGGTGATGTGATACTCCAACTAACTGTTTAAATAATGCCATCAAACATTGAAATAAAGAGTACCGATTGTCTGATACTCCCTTCGAGTTAGACCTGACAAAGAATTAAATCTAAGCACAATATTCATTACTTATTATTTAATTGTCATTTTGTTATAAATAATAGCACTAATAATGTCGAAAAAATACTTATTATTTGGTAAGAGTATTCAAATGATGAAACAATGATGAATTTTGTAGTAGTTGAATGTATTGAAACATTAATTTATTTAACAACATAATAATTGTCTATATATGGAGCTGAATTGAGTCAAAAACATTTACGTGTTTATTATTTTCTATGTAAAATCACAACTTCTAAAATGTCTTATTCCTTCAACATCTTGAAAATCAAGTTTCTCTTCCAAGTAAAGATATGTCGAAATTGACTACTATATTTTAGATGCATAAAAAAATTCAGAGAAAGAAAAAAAGGAAGGATAAACCACATAACCAAAACAACAACGTTAACTCAACACAACAAACAACAATCAACTATTACAAATTCTATGGACTTCAAAATACTCTACGATAAATAATCCCACCATTAATACGGCTAAAGACGAAAATTGCCTCTCACTCAAAGAAGGAGAAAAAGGAAATATAATGTATTAACGAGAGAAAGATGTGTTTGCCTTTCTTTTTCGGAAGGAACTGGGACAAGCGAGACTCGACGATGAAGTTTCTATCAATAAACCCAACTGTAATCTGTTTGAGCTCAGATAATTTTTTGAACATTGATTATTCGAGTGTGTTTCTTCATGAATTCTTTGGTCATGTGGGATAAGAAAAATGCTCCTCCCGATCCTCAATTTTTCTCCAAATTATTCCTCTCCATCAACCTTCAACCCATTACCAATTTACATAAAAATTGGGGCTGATTTAGAGGAAAATCAGAGGGGTATTAGAAGTAATAGATTAAGAATTTTTAAAATTCAAATTTGTGGATAAAACATGGTTTTTACAGAACAAAATTGATATGAACTTGGACCAAATCTAGGCCAAGTTCATTAGAAAATGAGGGGGGGGGGGGGAGGACTTTCTCTAGCTACCAATGAAATTCACAGAGCTATGCACCACAATGGTACCATTTGAGAATTTGTTTTCCTTGATTTCATGAGAGAGGAATGTTGGTGATGACAAGCTGGATTTAAAAGAATCCAAAGGGTTTTTATGAATTTTTTTGGGAAATTCAGAGTCATTTTGGGGTGAACTTGGTTACACGACCTGAACTGGGGCCTCGTCGTAATGGGCATCCCAAGTCCAACCAGGACCGGGGACCACCCCCATTACCCAACAAAACCTCCAAACAGTACCCTGAGTCGGATAAATTCTGACATATAACAAGATAGAGTTTTGTACAATTCTAGACTTCGGGATAGGTCCAAAACTGTGACCTACCCAAGCAAGTCCAACCATCTAATACCCAACCAATAACTATACAAAAATTAAAAAAATAACCAAGTACGAATCCATAACATAATAGGATGGAGCAATCATAAGTACAGTCAAATGGTATCAGCCATAATACCAATACCAATGCCAAGGCTGACACCACTATCGACACCGTCTATACCAACCTATAGTAGTTCCACAACGCTTCTAGTCGAAAGTAAAAAATATCCTATTGGGACATGCCCCCAATAATACCCAAAACCATAGTCTCTAAGATGACCAAAGTAAGTAAGGACATCCATGATATGAAATGCATCCTTCTGAAATATAGAAGCTTACCACTTCAATCCAACTGAGCTAATCCTGAATTCAATCACTGAACAGGAGGAGTAGAACGGTCAGTTCCGACATCGCGTGGGGATACAACGCCCAAAGATGGGTTAGTGCGTGAACTCTAGCATTCTCTCAAGATAAGGATAAAATAATGCCAACCTTTAAAACCAAGTAAACCAACCATATGCATTCACAACCATACATACATATATATATATAATACTGGGAAAGGGAACCAGGTTTAGCATGCCTTTAAAACCATTAACCAGGTTTGTGTATCTTAACCGTGCTAGAACCTCTCACGGGCTATATGGGTCCAGTGTAACCCCCTGAATGGGCCTTGATACATGTAGCCACATGAACCAGAGATACCATAGGAGTAGGGGATTTCTGAGTACCCTTCGCTCTCTATGATACATATGTACAAGTGTGCTTAGGGGATTCCTATGTACCCGTGAGTATTATATATGGTCATAATGACCAATTCTCATATCGGTAAACATGAGTTTCTAGTGTCCGTCCATTGGACTCAAACCTTCATGGTTAGCTATTGCACCCCGCCATTATTACCCAATCAAAACCATTATTACACAACTAAACCACCATAACATTTATTGTTAACCAAGGCTATAAGTAGTGGTATCATCATACTTATTATAGCTTGCAAGCAATATCCTTAGCTATCCTTTTTAAGAAAATGAAGGGATTCCTATGTACCCATAGATTACATTATTAAGTTCACTTGGGGAATCCCATGTACCTCACAAGATGTTTGTTATTAAATTTTCTTGGGGGATTTCCTTGTACCCCACAAGGCTTTTAACTAGACCAAAAATAACCGCCAAGACCTTACCATTGAACCATTCCAAACCATTTATACCATTTAGGGTTCCATTACCAAGTTATACCATATATAGTTCAATGAAAGTCCAACAATTTAACCAAAAACATTCTCATAGACATTTTATCAAACAAGTTGGGGTCATAGTGTTTCCAAATACAAAACCATGTACCAATTAACCATTCCTATGCAACCAAATGTTCAAACCCCCATAATAATATGAAAACCATAAGTAAAATACATGGGAAAACCATAACCAACCATTGTAACCAAAACCCCCAACACGTCTTTGAAAACTGAAAACCATACAACATTTATGCCATGAAAACAATTTATAAAACATGACTTTAGTTGGAACTAGAAATGAGAAACGAGTAACATGCCTTAGATTACAAAGAGGACGAAGAGAATTCACCTTTGTAAGTCCCAAATTGAGCACCTTGAAGGAAACCTTAGCCTTCCTTAACCCAAGAGCCTTGAGAGAATTTGAGAGTGTTTAAGAGAGTTTGATTGATAGAAAATAGGTTAATGAAGCCCCCAAAAGTGCTTTATGTCATGGGGTCATAATTGGTTAATAGGGGAAATGTCCAGATTACCCCCAACTTAAACTACTTAAAATTCCTATAGGATGGTACAACCACCCCACCCAACCGTACCC
The DNA here is from genome assembly GCF_002878395.1 of Capsicum annuum. Lineage (NCBI taxonomy): Eukaryota > Viridiplantae > Streptophyta > Magnoliopsida > Solanales > Solanaceae > Capsicum > Capsicum annuum. Next base: position 423,210 of record NW_025893345.1, read on the forward strand.
TAGGTACGAGTGGTACCCTTATCTTATACCCTAGGCCTCTTCTTAGACCCCAACACTATCCAACATACGACCACCCAAGACAAACCATCACCAACCATATGATTAATACCATGAAATCGTACCTTGGGCAGAATAGAATCACCTAATCTTAACTTAAGGCTACATACAATTGACATCTTTATATTAATAACTGAAGGTACGACTACTATGATCCAATCATACCTTGGAAACTAACCAACCCACACTGGTTAATATATGACCAAGATCATCCAAACTATACCCAATCAGATGAGAAGTACCCCAAGTCATATGATATTTAGAAGCCAAAAACAGATAAATTTTCTAAGGGTCAAAACCTAGAGTGTTTTAGTTTCCCCCTAGGATCATTTGTCCCCGAACGACGGACAAAGTAGTACAAGCACGAATTACACCCAAACATAGCCATTCCATCCTTTAACTAAGTTAGAAAACAAAGATGCAAATAAATCAACTTTCTTTTAACCAAGTTAGAAAACAAAGATACAGGGAAATCAAGAACACATGCCTTCCACACAAATATCCGAAGTAGAAAACAAATGAGGATACTTGGACTTTATGTCCTCTTTCACTTCCCAAGTAGCTTCTTTCCACCATATGGTTCCGCTATAGAACTTTAACAGAAGATACATCTTTGGTCCATAATTGACAAATCTGCTGATCCAAGCTCTCAATCAAGATCTCTTTATAAGATAGAGAATATGAGATACCCAATTCTTCAATAGGAACAACCGATGAAGGATCACCTCTACACTTTCTTAATATAGAGATATGGAATACCAGATGAATGGAGCTAAAAAAAAAAGGCCACTCCAATTCATACACAATATTATGAACCCTCCTCAAAAGCATATATGCACTAATATATTGGGGACTGAGCTTTCCTTTTTTTCCAAACTGCATTACTCCCTTCATGGGAGAGACCTATAGGAACACCCTATTCCCAACCTCAAAATTTAAGTACCTATGCCTTATATCTACATAGGACTTTTGGCGACTTTGGACAGCCTTAAGCCTATCTCGAATCATCTTTACCTTCCTAATAGACTGATAAACCAAATCTGAGCCAAACATATCCTCCTTACCCAAATCGAACCACCCAATAGGATATCTACACCTCTTACTATTAAATGCCTCAAAAGGAATTTTCCTAATACTAGAATGATAGCTATTATTGTAAGAAAACTCTATAGGAGGTTGATGTTCAACCCAATTAAAACTATAATCAATCACACATGCATGAAGCATATCGTCCAATGTTTGAATAGTTCTTTCTAGTTTTCCATCTGTCTGTGGGTGAAAAGCAGTACTCAAACTAACCTTAGTATCCCACCTTTTCTGAAACAACCACCAAAATTGAGATAAAAACTGCATACCACGATCAGAGATAATCAAAATAGGTACCCCATATATCTTAACAGTCTTATGATAATACAATATTACATAATCCTCAGCCGAAAAATTATTCCTCACTTGTAAGAAGTAAGCCAACTTTGTCATCCTATCCACGATGACCCAAATCAAATCAAACTGGTTACGAGACTGAGGAAGACCGATAACTAAATCTATGTTGATCATTTCCTATTTCTATTCAGGCAATTTAAGTTCCTGATATAAGCCTCCAGGTCTTATATACTCAACTTTCACTTGTTGACACACCAAACATTTGGCGACAAAATAAGACATATCCTTCTTCATACCTATCATAATTTGAGGCTACCCCTAGTCATGATAATGGTGCTTACGATCTTGAAAGACTAAAAGCTAACCGATGAATTGGTACCTACAGTGAACACTGAATAATATTGTAATAAAATATACATGTGTGGAAATAACTGAATACTGCCAAAGGTTTCTAAGTACTAGAATTAATATGATGAAATTGTCAAGTACAAAATATGAACGAACATACTAAAAATCTGACTGAAACGATTAACAAACCAACTAATTGTCTAAATTGTCTGAAAGCCTCTAAAAATGGCTGAAAAGAGTTGATCGAATAGGTCCCAACAAACTCCAACTGATATACGAAAAGAATGTTATGAAATACTAAAGTAAACTAAAATAAGCTATCATGTCCTCGACAGATGAGGACTCTCCATGACTACTGCTACTGATAGACTGAACTGTCTACGCGCGGTTAGGAGCTAGAGAATTCGAACCTATGATATTAAACATTATAGCACATGAAAAATGTATGCAATCAGTACTTTGAATATAATAGCATGAGAGATGGGATTAGGCTAATATGCATAGTTCATGTGCATGAATAATAATTGACTCAATGAAAAACATGAGGTAACTGAATATAAATGTATGAAACACAATGAAATCTATGAATGCATGACCAAGCATATAATATAATTTTGAAATAATCTATAAAGTAAAATACCGATAACTGAATGATTGATACTGTATGCTATGGTCAAACAAACTTAGACTGAATATTGAACTAAAATTGTGGGAGGTATCATCTAATTAATATGCCCCAATCTGAGTTAATTAGGGTCCAACCTATGACCTCATTTGAAAGGGTATCAATACCGTGCCACATGTACTAACAGTGGCTATATGGATCCATTGAAGTAAAGTCCTAAAGGACTAAAGAGTAACCCTCTACTGGCAGGTGCCCTGGTGAGATATGTGTCAACCCTCAATTGGCATATTAAAATCTCAAACCTACGTTGGCTACGTAGTTCTAGAATACAGGGATTGATAGTAAGAGTCACACCCTCTATTGGCAGGTTAGACCCCATCCCTGGGTTCGCTTGGTGCTAAATCCTACTCCCAAATAAACTGACTCAAATTACTGAACGGATCTAAGGTTAACTTATTATGATAACTAACGGAATTAATAATGCTCATACATATCTTAAACTATCCTGAAAGATACTAAGACTAAGTAAACAACTAAGTTTTGGGTATTCATAACCCCAAGACTGAAAAGAAGTATCAATAAGGACATATATAGCTTTACAAATCATAATAGGGATTATTGTTTAAAATTCATCTCTTAGGAATTTCATCAAACACAAGAAGGTCATGAGTTAAAGCATGAGAATAGTTAAAAATATGATAATACCATAATTTTAATATTAAAATCATGGGTTAAGAATTTAACATGCGAATAATCATTATTCAAATGTGTCAAGGGATAGTTGCAATGAAATCACATGGTAAACATGATTTGAAATCAAAGTTCGTATGAGCTTCATGGATATAATTCCTAATAACATGTAAAAACCATAATTTAAAACTTAAAAACAGATTCTTGGACACCATGGGTGAAAAGGGTCCATGGATGAACATCAAACATACCTTAATTGATGAATTTGTTAAAGTTCTTAATGATTTTCTTAAAAATTAAGCTTGAATCCCTTATTTCTTTTGAAAAGGCTAGGGTATGTTCTTGAGAGAAAATGCTTTATTTTGAGTAAATTTAGAGAATAAGATGATAACTTATGCTTCTAAGACCCTATATCCCATGTTATGGACCAAATGGGTGAAGGGAAAAAACCCAATTGCCTTTGTAAAAATGAGAACAAAAGCTGGAAAAATTGAGGGGCAAGCGATAAGGCATGCACCGTGAGCTCTGGTGCAGTGCACTAGAGCAGGCTTCGCGGGCTCCACTGCAGTGCACTACAGGGCACACTGTGGGCTTATCTCGATGATGCTACTATTTTGGACTTTAAAACATGCCCTTACGCTCGTCGAAAAATTCTAAAACTCACCCAAGATGTACCTTTGACATCCCTGATAGTGAATCAACTTTATAATCAATATTCTAAGGCCAAGAAGGTCAAAAATAAAATCATAAAAGTGTAAGGGGCTTTAGAAATGACTAAGTCCTAACACTTAGGGAAATTTTCTAACTCTTGGACCCCTTTTTTACATTCAATGGTGAGTTGAATTGAGCTAGGATCTTATGGTGTCTTACAATAGCATTGTACCAATGCATATTCTTAAGATCATGATACATTTTTGTGGAATCAGGATGAACAACATTATGCGATTCATGCACCTCAGCCAATACCCTTTCTCGCAAACCATCGACGTCATGAACACATAACCTCCCTTGGTGTTGCAGGGTACTATCACCACTTATCTCAAATACTATTATCTTTTGCCCACCTATATCACCATTGATTTTCATCTAGACAAGCTTTAATATTTCCTTCTCCTTGATCTCAGCACCAAGAGACGATTGAACCACTTCCTGTACCAACACACCACCATTCTCAGAGTCCAAAAGGTGAACTCCAATATTAGCTAAGTGGTGAATATCCTTCACTAACTCCCATCTCTCGTTATCCATATACGCTAAACTCCCTATGGACAATCTTCTAAGAGCATCAATAACAATATTAGCCTATTTGGTTTCCATTGTTTGATAAATAATTATACTAATAATGTTGAAAAAGTACTTATTATTTGGTAAGAGTAATCAAGTAATGAATCATCAAAGAATCCTGTGGTAGTTATGGTAATAGTTGAATGTACTGGAACATTGGTTTATTAAACAATATAATATTGTCCATATATGGCACTGAATTGAGTCCAAAGCATCTCTATGTTTATTATTGACTATGTAAAATCATAACTTCTAAAATGTCTTATTCTTTTAACATCTTGAAAATCGAGTTTCCCTTCCAAGAGAAGATATGTCAAAATTGACTAAAAATAATATTTTAGATGCATCAGCAAATTCAAAGAAAGTAATAAATGAACGACCGACTACATAACTAAAACAACAACGTTAACTCAGCATAACAAACAGCAATCAACTTTTTCAGAATCTTATGGCTTTCACAACTATCTATAATTAATAATCCCATCATTAGTACGACTATAGAAAAAATCTCCACTAATGCAAAGAAGAAAAGATAATGTATTAGTGAGAGAAAGATGTGTTTACCTTTTCAGATTAGGAACTGGGATAAGAGATCCCCGATAATGAAATTTTAACCAATAAACTTGACTCTAATCTATTGGAGCTTAGACGAGTTTTAGAACATTGATTATTCGAGTGTATTTCTTCTTCAGTTTTTTAGTTACGTGGAATTGGAAGAATGGTGCTCCTGAATCCCTAATTTTAACCTATAGAGTTCCTCTCCTTCAGCCTTCAACCCACTTCCTATTTATATAAAAAAAAATTAGGGTTGGTTTTGAGGGGAAATCGGAGGTGTATTTGAGAAAAGCATTAAAAATTTTTGAAATTCAAAATTGTGGATAAGACATGGGTTTTTACAGACATGAAATTGATGTGAACTTGGACCAAATCTGGGACAAGTTCATTAGAAAAAAGGAGGGGAAAAGGACATTCCTTTGCAACTAATGAAATTCACAAAACTATGTACCACAATACTACAGTTTAAAAGAAACTTCTATCAGATTACACGGAGACGAATATTGGAGGTGACGAGGTGGATTTGACAAAATCTAAAGGGTTTTAACAAATTCTATGGGGAATTCAGAGTCGTTTTGAGGTGAATTCATGTTTGTTTGGGATTTTTTGCTTGTTGATGTTGTTGATATTGTCATTTTTGGGTTGCTGATGTATGTTGATATATTATTGATGTCATTGTTTTATGTTGAATAGGGTAAAGCAGGAAGGGGTTATAAGGGGTGTTGGGCCAGAGTAGGTCACGACTGGTTAGGCCTTGGTAAGGATTAAAGAATGGTGGGCTGGGGCAAAAATTTAAAAGGGGCAGGGGCAATGTTATGTGTTTAGGAATTAGGGTTTTGAGAGTTGGGACATTTGTCAAATAATCTAATTGTAAGAATTTAGTCAAATGCATTTAAATTTTAGCTTACGTGGAAATAAATTTGGCTAATTGCATTGCAATTTTGGCCAAAGTGATTTCAATTAAGGTCCAATTTAATAAATTGGCTAAATTTGACCAAAGTTTGAAATAAATTAACAACTAATTCAATCCTAATTTTCTTCGTTTAGTAAAATTCAAATGAATATTATCCAAGTAAATTATTTTTAAAAAATAGATTATATTGAAATCAAGATTTAATTTTTTGATAATGTTCTCAAGAGAGTTCTTAAATAAAATTTGATTTTTAATAAAATAATTATTTAAATAACAAAAATGGTCTCATATATATATATGAATACAGGAACGTATAATTTCTACTTAAAATGACAAAATTAACATAGATACATATTTTGAATAGTTTTTATCCGGATATAATAATATTTTAATTTTATTTAAAATTAAAATAACTCAGTATTAAATTTAGCTGCAGAGGATAAAAATTATATACCAACAACTGCCCTTTCCTTTAGATAGGGTGAATGCAAGTAACCCTGGGCAAAGGAAGTTTGACGTTCCTAATTTTGTCTGACCAAAAATTTATTTCTCAAATAAGGTCAACTTTTGCAAAATTTTCAAGGATTTATGGATGGAACTCAATTTTGGATTCCTACATATCTCAGTTGTATGAGAATTTAGTCCACTTGTAGTTCATAAAGCTTTGTTTTAAGTAGGAATTTCAAAAGTTTCACAAGCTATATTAATTTTTAAATGTTGGTCAAACCAAAAAGCTGGGAAATTAGAGGAATGGCAAGAGGTTGAAATTTATTAGAGTTTTCAACATAGATCCTAACCCATATATCCCTAAGATTAAAGGAATCAGACAACTTGTTGTTTGAGTTAATTTCTAGAAAAGATAGTCTTTTATTTTAGACGATCTTTGGCTTGGGATGAGTGACAAGTTATTTGACATATGGAAAAAAGGCATGTAATTATCTCAGTTATAAATATGGGATCCTACACATCAATAGGGAATAAGTTACCTGAACATAATTTCTAAAACTTTGAATGCACTATCCCCCAACTTTGGGAAAAAAGGGGAAGTTTTTTTTGGTATGAGTTTAGGGGTACTCTGAAAGTGACAATGGAAATAAAATTTTAAAAACCCATATGCCTTTTGATAGGGCTATGGTTTAATGGTAGTAAAAGCCATCCTTTAGCTCACGTTTATAGAGTTTGATATTTCTCTTCGGACTGTGTCCCAGTTTGTTGCTAAAAAAATGTTCCACATTATGTCGTATCCTTTTTGGAGTTATTTTCACCTGTGGTTTTGGTTTGAAGTTTTCATCCTTTCAGATTCTCTAAACAACATATCAAACAAAATATGATAAACATAATTCACTAAGGGATAGATAGTGTTTTACCGAATTTGCATGAACTATTTTTATCTAATATTATTGTCATTTCTTGTCCCTGCTTTAGGAAGACAATGGTTCCCATAAAAACCATATCGACAGTTGGATATGATGGGCCTTTAGAGATTGAATTTTTTTCCATAATGGGGTGGCTTTTTTGGTCATCGATGATATTATAGGTATAACTTTCCCTACAACTGTTTGTCTTTTGTTTCATATGATAACCCTCTTAGCAATCTGCAATGTTATTTTGCATGTGAACTCAGATAAATCTTGCATTTTTTGCATTAATATGACTTATAGATATCCTTTAAATTATCAGTCCTCGAGTAATCTTGTACATCATTTGATGTTGGATATGAGAGGACTTACAGATTTTCTTTGAGCTGCTAGCTTTTGGGTAATCCTACAAATTATCCAACCTTGGATAGAGATAACTTACAGATATCCCTCAAATTTCTAACTCTCAGGTATCCTACACATCAGGCGACCTTAGCTATAACATTACTTACATATATCTCTAAAATTACAAATTTTTGGGTAGTTTTATGCATAATAAATCTTGGATATGGAGCAACTTATAGAGAACCCTTGGACCTACCAATTTGGTAATCTTTCATATTCTTAGATGGGGTTTAGTTATGACTTATGGATAACCTTTGAACGTTTAATCTTTAGGTAACCTTGATATACTATTCGGTTAGGATGTTGTTGCGCCTTATGAATGACCTATGGACTATCAACTTATGGGTAATCTCGCACACTATCCTATCTCAAATATTGTGACTTATAGATGACCTGGGATTGTTAATTTTTGGGAAACCTAATATGTTGTCCTCTTTCAAATAACGACTTAAAGACTTCCCTTAAGGTCATATGCTTTTTCTACACAGGATATATTGCCTTTTGCATGGTTAATGGATATAAAATGCTGAGATATCCTCGATGACAGATTATGCTATCTTTGTGTGGTCAATGACTATAGGTGCTCCAAAGAATTTTCAAAGCCAGACTTTATCATGTTACATGGTGAGAAATTATGGAGACTTATTTGAATGGTATAATGTCTCTCTTGGCATGAAATAAAATGGCTCTCTCATCATCGTCCTCTCAACAATGAAATAAAACAAAATGAAATTTCATCCTAGAGGATAAAATGAAATGCACCTCTAAACAATGGAATGAAATTTCCCTCTTAGGAATGAAATGGTCCTCTCGGTAATGGAATGATATGACCCTCTCGATATGTCCCTCTCAATAATAAAATAGCATAAAATAAATTGCAATGCAATGAAGTACAATTGAATTTAGTAGAATAAGATGAAATGTAATGGCATGTAATGGAATAAAATAAAATATAATAGGATGCTATGGTATGCGATGAGAGGCAATGAAGTACAACTAAATATAATGAAATACAATGGTATGTAATGGGATGCAATGAGACATAATGAAATGTGATAGAATATAATGAAGTACAATGGAATGCAATGGAATTCAGTTGCCCTCTCACCCGTTTGAATTGAACATTTACCTAAGTTTATCTGTCGATATATTGTTTTTTTGCAGAACCCTATACTCAAGGTAGATGGTTAGTATACACAATATCATTTTCGCTAGCCACCAAAATCAAGCCTTATGAAATTTTAAATGATAAATACTTAAAAAAATAACCAGAACGACTTAGTTTGCTGGTAATCTTCTCTTTTTGAGGTAGTATTTAAACAAAAAGTCCACCGAATGTAAACAAATGGGTGAAATCCCTTTCTAGGGATTGCTGGAATAGCATTTGTATTACTTTGCGGAAAATATAAGGAGGACTTTTATACTCTTACTCCTATTGAGTGATCTTTCTAATTGTGACCGATTCCTTTTAATGTACCTATGCTCAAGGTAAATATTTAGTAGACATAGAGTCACCTTTTCTAGAGACTATTTTTAAGAAAAGTTCTGAATAAAATATTCATAAAGAGGATAGTTCGCTTTTTTGTCATCTATGTATTCTCTTGAAATAAGATTGATATGTCGAAGGGTCCTTTGATAAATGGGTAGTTTGAACCAGTCTTTGAGGCCACCTAAAAGTACAATTCTTGAGAATTATATGCTTAGGTGCAGTTACCAATTCACTTGGGGGATTTTTTGAAAACGATCCCCATTTTTGTACTTTGATTCCGGTATCTATAGGAAAATTGTTAGTTTTGGGTGAAACTACTCTATGTTGAACTCTTTCTACCTTTGGTTTGCTTCTCGCCATATTTTGAGTACTCCATAATGCTTGGACTTTCTTTTGACTCCCTGTTCCAATTGATTTTAGACAAAAACTAATTAAGTAGAAAAATATGTATATATTTTCAAGAAATAGTTTTTATTTATGAAAACATAGTTTATAAAACTTGTGTATACATTCTTTAGAAAATATATGCTAATCATGTCATTTTCTAACTCAATGAACGTCAACCATTTGAGGCCCAACTATGTCTGACATCCAATGAAATTTTTTTGAAAACTCTTTGTCATTGTTGGCGAGTTCCACAACATAGTTCTGAAAAAGTTCAGCCATAGCAGAAGATTTAGTTTATCTAGACTCTATCACAGTGGGTGATTTCTTCATTTGGATTTGACATCCTAGAGCTTGGGAATATGGAATTCATTCTAGTATGTTAGTGGAAATTTTGTGGACCTCCTAAAATATTTTTCCCCAGTTTGATACTATTTGAGATGATCTTGACTTGCAAGGACCACAAGACTTTCTCCCATAGTCATTTGCTAGTCTTTTTTATCATTGCCGGAGGATGATCTTCCTATTTGTGTTCTCAAGATTACTTCTTAAAAATTATTCCCTAGTTCCCATTTCTTAGGGTTATATGACCAAGTCGTTGGGGCGCCTACATATTCCATTAACGCAAGAATCAGATCAAACATAGTTCAAGACTATGCTAGGGGGATATAGAAAAATTTTTAAAGATTGACCAAATTTGACATAGGCCACTTACGTATCTCATTCTTGGGAATTCAGGTCATTACATAGTCATATATAAGAGGGAAGAAAATTTTAATCTAAGGGGTTAACCAAAGCCGCCATAGGCCGCCTATGTATCTCATTCTTGAGAAATAGGTCAAATGTAGTTCGTACATAAATGAGTAGGGTAAATTAAGCTTCGGTAAAGTGTAAAAAGGATTAGATTAAGAAAAAGTGTGACTACAAGGAAAGAAACACAAATAGAAGGCTAACTTCAGGCATAGTATCTCTTAATAGTATTAGAGTCAATTGATGTTGGCTACTCTATCTTGGAAAAATCCATGATACTTCTGTAAACTTGGTTCAAATTCCCTTTTGAACCTATCTTGATGAGTGAAGGATCAACCATCCATTCCTTTAGATTGAAACTCAGTATTAATTGGCCACTTGTAGGAGATAATATCTATGCTTAGTTTTCGCAAACTATCATAAGACTATGAATATGTCAATGTATTCTTCATACAACTTGATGAATTCTCTCCTTTTTGCTTTTGTCGGGTAGGTACTAATTATGGTCACCTTAAATTTACCTTGATTAACCATCTTACTCTAGTGAAGATTGAGTTTTTACCCATTCTCAGAGTTTTTTAATACATATGTCAAACATTCTACAATTATTGCTTCTTTGTTATATTTTTTCCATTCATCATTGTCCACCTCATTTTTTTCTCATTCAGCTCCTGGCATAATATGGCATTATCAACTTTGTAAATTACTATTACTTTTTTCAAAACAAGGAAATTTTTATAATAACAAGATTATTTAAAGATATCAAAATAAGAATAACATAATTAGAAATAGTTTCCTACATAAAGGGAAGCCTTTTTCATTGAAAATTTGGAACTTATTTATAAACTATGGCTTATGACCCACACAATTACATTCCCATGCCTTATTGAAAATGTTAAAATACAAAAGAAATTTAAGACATGATAGGTGGATTGTGAGGCCTCCTCCAAATCATCATATACTATAGAAACTACTAGAAATTTCTCTTTTATCTACTACAACGGGCGACGAGTCATGAGTGGAGTAGAGGTCCAATTCTGCAAAGTCTCTCACAGTGCCACCTTCATTACTCCACTATCCTTTGAAAATATTCTAGTGTAGCCTTACATTCTTCAAATAGATTTCCTATCACCTCCCCTACATCATCATTTATCGATATCGCTCGTACAGAAAACAACTGGTACTAGAGTTTCAATGTCTTGTGCAGACCGATCTATATCAATTTCTTACTCTCATCTTCATATGTTGTCTTGTATCCCAATCCATACTTGAATAGTTTTTCTGAGATCACAATCGGTTCAATGATAAAATTCAAGTTCTAATCTAGACCTCGATCAGGTTCAAATATGCTCCTTAGTATAACAATTGCCATCATCTTATAGATTGAAGGCATGGGCACCTGGGGTGTTGAATCCATTTCAATAGCATTCACAATTTCTATTGTATAAAAGTTACTTCTCCTTGACATATCTTTAATCACAAGTACATAACTATTGAGTAAATCAAGTGTCTTCCTTCACCTTGAATGACCACCTCCTAGTCTTCCTAGATAAATTGTAACAACTGATGGAAAGGCAGCCAGATTGCTGTTGCATCATGAATCCATGGCCTCCTGAGAAGTAGATTGTATGTCATAATCCAAGGATACCCCCTAGTCGTAACACGGTTACTAAGGCCACCAGTGGCCTTAAGCTAAACCATGATCTAGTACCTTCCATGAGCACTGAATAAAATAATAATTGAATAACTTGCGTGGAAGATAATTTGATAAAATGCATGTACGATGTAATACTGAAATACTATTCAACATGTCTGGAAATAATTGAATATATTAAAAACTAACTGACTGTTTATCTATCCAAAATCCTCTAAAAATAATTAGGAGATGATGGGACAAACCCCCAACTAACTTCGACTGACTAAACATAAAGAGAAGCTGAAATAACGATTATAACATGCCATTTCCTCTATGGATGAGGACTCACCACAACTGCTGTTGGGAAATGATGAATTGTCTAAGGATGGTTGGGGGAACTTAAAGTCTGAACTTATGTTATAAGAAAGCATAGCTTAAGAGAAAGTATGTGGTCAGGACGTTGAATGTACTAGTACGTGAGGTAAAGACAAACTAAAATACATATGGCATCTGAACATGGATTCATGAACATATAACACTGAGAATGCAAGACCAAGTAAGGCATGGGCTGAATTTAATCTGTAAAACAGATTGACTGATAATTGACTACTTGGTTAAGAAAAACTTAACTAATACTGACTCAGTATTAACTGAAACTGAGGGAGCTATCATGAAACTGATATGCCCCAATTTAAGCTAATAGGGGTCTACCCTGAAACCCCAGTTAGAAGGGTGTTAGTACCTCTCCATGGGTACCAACACTAGCTGTGTGGATCGACTAAACTAGTATTCCAAAGGACTAGGGAGTCACCCTCTGCTGGCAGGTTCCCCTAAGAGAATGTCAACCCTTAATAGGTAGGAAGACCTCTCAAAACCTATGCTGGCTATGTAGTTCTAGAACTTAAGGATTGCTACTAAAGTCACACCCTCTACTGGAAGGTGAGCCCCCATCCCTGAGTTCACTTGATGCTAAATGCTACACCCAACTAAACTAACACTATTTTTGACTAAGGTCAACTAAAACTCTCAACTGATAGTGCTCAACATGATCATTACAAACTGAGTATGACAGTAAAATCATGAATAGACTAACTCATTGCTTGAAAAGTCTAAAACATAAGTAAACACATATGTATAGGTGTTCATAACCTTCCAGCACTGAATGATTACAAAATTCAAAAACAACACTTGAAACAGTGACATAAATTCCCAATTCAATACCCAAAACATAATATGTGTCACCAAACTGATAAAGTCTATGTATTTGAATATATAAATTTATTAAACTTGAGAGGATAACAATTTCACATGGTTTTATTCATAATTTGATAATTTGACATGGGAGAAATTGAATATGAATGGTGTAGTTGAAATTCAAAGCATGAAGTTATCTAATTTTCATGAGGAAAATGTGTTGACATGGCTTGATTTCAAATTTCTAAGATGACAGGGATTAAATTCATGATTTACATGGATACTTTCATAAAAGAAGATTAAAAATCTATACTTGAACAAAAAAAGACTTTTAGGACTTAATAGGTGGAAGGAAACCATTGATGAATACCCCACATACCTGAATGTTGAAGCCTTGGATAAATTTCTTAGTATTGAACTTGAATTTGATGAACCCTAGTTGGTTTTGGGGAGAAAAAAATTTCCCCGTTTGCTCTATGATAGATGATTTCTTAGTTATGATAGGCTGGGGTAGTTATTACACGTGATAACTATTGTTTGGAGGGTGAAACAATATCGTTTTGGGGTTAAAAGAGTGTAAAAAGACCAAAAACCCTTAGAAATTGTCTGGGAAACATCTGGAAGCCATCGCAATGAGTTTAGGTATGACTCGTAAGTTCTAAGTATGGGTCGTGTCTTTAGTTATCACCAGGATCCCAAATTTTGATCCCTACTACCGTGGTTATGACTCCTCCTGATAACTCATTTGATCTACTTATGATTCATCATCGGGAGTCATACCCACTGGCATAGTTGATAGTGCTTCAGTAATTTTGCCATAACTTTTGACCCGGACATCAGATTAAGGAAATGGAAAGCTAATTCAATTATCTATCTATTGGAGGTTGTTTAGATCATAAATGTTTTGTAATAAAATGGTTATGCTTGTCTGGAGATGACTATAGTTATATACATCCCAAGAATTTAATCGCCATGGGATGTTTCATCTTGGCTATATGTTAACATACATTTGAGGACTTAATATATATTCAAGTAACTTATAAAGCAATCAAAACATCAGGTTTGATTCTTGGATCCTTCAATGGTTAGTATTCGAATCATATCTTATAACTCGTAACATGTCATTATGACTTGTAGCCACCATTAGTAACTTGGACATAAGCTTAGTAAACCTAGGCTGCTGATCTTACGACTTATCTTCATATAAATCGTACAGTAGTAATCTTATGGCTCTAATGGTATAGTCATACCTAAAATATAACATCAACCATTTCACACTATCTTGGATAGGACTACAACATACAACTTGTATGCTGTGTGTACGACTTAATGAAAGGAGTCGTGCGTTGCACAGTGATCTTGAAATATGGGGTATTACAATATCTCCCCATTGGGATTATTCATCTGCGAATGATACTAACTTTTCTAAATTGCTAAGGAAAACTGGAATCGTATACTAAATACCTATGAGCTGAATTGTGATTCAATAACTGAATCTGAAACATGATGCGTGGACTCCACTGATTTCATGAATGTGTGCTATGACATGAGGATAGGTATATAGTTGAGATAGAAAACATGAAAATTGATCAAGGGAAAATATTACCTCAAACTAATTCTGAAAACTAGATGCACTGATGCCAAATCTACAGGCAAATCTAACTCATAAGATACCTTCCCAAAATGGCTAAAAATTCTATATGGGCCAACATAGAAGGTACTAAGTTTCCCCTTCTTTCCAAAAATCTTCACTCCTTTTATAGGAAAAATTTTCAAATAAACAAATTCATCAATATCAAACTCAAGATCTCTTCTCCTCACATCTATAAAAGATTTCTAATGACTTCGGGTTGTCTTCAGCCTTTCTCAAATTAACTGAACTTTCTCCATCGCCTTAAATACTGAATCTGGCCCTATCAAAGTAACCTCAACTACTTCAGACTAACCAATAGGAGATCTACACATCCTCTCATAGAGAGCCTCAAATAGAGCCATCTAAATATTGGAGTGATAGCTATTGTTGTAGGTAAATCAATCAAAGGTAAGTGGTTATCTAAACTACCCTTAAAGTTAATAATATAGGACCTCAACATGTCCTCTAAATTTTGGAAGTTCTATTCTTTCTGACCATTTGTCTAAGGATGAAAATTTGTACTAAGATGTACTTGGGTACCAAGGCCCTTTTGAATGCCTTCCAAAAGTAAGAGGTAAACTGAGTACCTTTTTCTGAAATGATAGTCAACAGAACCCTATACAACATCACCAATTCCCTAATATAGAGTCTAGCATAATACTCAACTGAAAAAAAGGTATGAATTGGCAAGAATTAAGCCGACTTTGTCATTCTATCTACAGTGACCCATATCTATTCATGCTGGCAACGCGTACAAGGCAATCCTGTCACAAAATCCATATTAACCACCTCCCACTTCAAAGTGGGGATGCTAAAATTCTAAAGTGTACCACTAGGCCTTTGGTGCTCAACCTTAACCTGCTGACAGTTTGGACATTTAGCCACAAACTCTAAAATATTTTTATTTATACCGCTCCACCAAGAGATTTCCTGAAAATCACGGTAAATCTTGATGGCTCTTGGGTGGATATAGTATCGTGCACCATGTGCCTTAGCTAAATTTTACTGTATCAGACCATTAACACACGGAACACATAGTCTGCCTTGACAACAAAGAACACCATCTACTCCTTAGGAGAAAACCTCCACCTTCTGATCTCAAAATTCCTCTTTCAACATGACTAAAATAGGATCCCTATCTTTTTTTTTTCTTTTACTTTGGAAACCAATGAAGAATTCAAACCATTATGAACCTATACATTACCTTCGGCGAAATCAACCAACTAAACTCCTAACCTAGTAAGCTGGTGAACCTCACAGATAAAATCTTTCTTATCATCCTCAACGTGAGCAAAACTACCCATAGACAATCTACTAAGGGTATCCGCTAGTACATTGGAATTGCCTGGATAACACAACACACTCATATCATTGTCTTTCAATAATTTAATCCATCTTTTCTGATGAAGATTCAGGTCTTTTTGCATGAACACATACTGTAAAATCCTGTGATCCATGAATATATCATCATAAACCCCAAAAAGGTAATGCCTCTAAATCTTTAAGGCAAATAAAATAGCTGCCAACTAAAGATCATGGGTCAAATAATTCTTTTTATGGGGTTTAAGCTGTCTTAAGGCATATGTTATGATCGTACCTCCCTACATTAATAGATAACCAAGACCAACTCTAGAAGAATCAAAATACACTATGAACCCATCTGTGCCATCTTACAAAGTCAAGACAGGAGTAGAAGTGAGTCGAGCCTTCTGCTCCTTAAAGCACTTCTGGCAGAAATTTACTGAAATTTGATTTTCTTTTAGTTTAGTCTAGACATGAGAGAATCAATAAAATAAAACCCTTTGACAAACCATCTAAAATAGCTATCTAAACCCAAGAAACTCTGAATGTCTGATGGAGAGATAGGTCTAGGCTAGTTTCTCACTGCTTTGGTCTTTTGAGCATCAACTTGAATGCCATCACCAAAAACTATGCGACCAAGGAAAGCTACTAATCTCATCCAAAATTCACACTTACTGAACTTAGAAAATTATTGATGATCTCTAAAGGCCTGTAACACAATCCTCAAATGGTTTGCACGATTATTCTCCCTACGAGAATAAAAAAGGATTTCATCAATGAAGACTATGACAAACATGTCCAAGTATTGTTTGAACACCCTGTTCAACAAATCCATGAAATCTGAAGAGCATTCTTTAGTCCAAAAGAAATAACTAGTAATTCAAAGTTACCATATCGAGGTCCAAAGGGTGTCTTCAAAATGTCACATTCTCTAACTCTAAGTTGATGATAGCCAGATCTGAGGTTTATCTTAGTGAAACCACATACACCCTAAAACTAGTCAAATAAGTCATCAATCCTGAAGAGAGGATATTTATTCTTGATTGTGACTTTGTTTAACTAATGATAGTCAATGCAAGTTCTGAGAGAACCATCTTTCGTGTGCACCAATAGAATTGGAGTGCCCCATGGGGAAATACTAAGCTTAATGAAACCCTTATCTAAGAGATTCTTAAAATATTCCTTAAATTCCTTAAGCTCATCTGGAGACATTTTATAAGGTATAATAGAGATAAGTTGGGTATCTTGAAAAAGATCTGTTCCATAGTAAATTTCCCTTTATAGAGAAACCTCGGAAAGATCTTCGGGAAATACATCTGGAAATTTATTTACTACAGAAACTAAATCAAGCATCATGGTCTCAAAATTTGATTCCTTAACTCGGACGACATAGTAAATACACCCCTTATATATCATCTTTCGTGCCTTAAGATATGAAACAACCTAAACCTTAAGCACTGAAGTACTACCCGTCCATTTAATAGCTGATTCATTAGGAAACTAGAATTGGGCAATTTTATTTCTACAATCAACTGAGCCATAGCAAAAGTAGAGCAATCTCGTGTGTGGCAAAAATCTCTATAATAAACTATATTTTTGGCAGTTTTGGGTAATATGCCCTAGTCAGGTCTATCATCACCACAAAAAATGACATTTTTTTCATACTTTAAATAGTCATGACTCTCTCTATTTGCTCTGCTCCTTCAATCTTCTTGGGTTTTTTTTTGAATAAACCTTAGTGATAGTCTTGCTAGCTACTCATTTACCATCTATTTCGATTATGCTAACCATAGTTCCCCCATGATTAGGATATGGGATACTATTGATATTTTGTGTCTGTGATTGAAGAGTAATGACCTTTGATCAATCAAGTCTTATATCTTATTTTTTTGGTTGATTCCATCTTCGGTATTATGACTAGATGCTACTGAATAAAAAGTCTAAGTTTGATCGGCATGTTTTAATTGGATCGGCTCTAGATAACTGAATACACTTAATCTTTCAAAAAGTTAAGGATGACTTTATCTAGTGGTGTGAATTTTTGAGTAGTTTTCTTTTAGAGTTTTGGATGAGGGAGGTTATAGTTGTTTTTGTTTGTAGAAGGTGGCACTTAATGATAATTTGGGGGTGCGTGTATGTTAGCTTGGTGATACGGGATAATGGTTTGGAAATTAGGCTGATAATTTGGCTGTAGAGCTTGATATTAAGGTAAGATATTTTAGTTATTGAGATTGATATTAGGGAATGATATTTTCTTGGGGAGATTGATATTGGAGTTCGGTACAGAAGATAGATTGAGGACTCAAGAATGATAGAGAAGAATGGGTATTCATAGGTTTACTTTTCATTTTGAACTTAGTAGTAGATTTAGTGGATGCTGCGGTCACATTTTTTTTTCTTTTTGGGAACCTGGAAAGCCCAGACGATGTGGGAGTCTTGATAATATTTTTTGTTCAAATGCCTCTTCTAGTGAATCACCCATCTTTACTAAATCAACAAATATTACATGAATCACCGACACAATTTTAGTATAAAATTGTCCTTCATGGGCACGGGAAACACTAAAAATATTTCCTTTTCGATCATTAGAGGTTGTACATTATAATCTTCCTTCTTCCAGTGATAGGAATGTTTTTAGAAATTCCTATCGCCCTTCTTCTTAATCCTATCTTATGAATGTCGATCAGAGACTGTTTCTTTTATTGTATGCAAACTTGTCAAGAAATTCTTTGTCTAGTTCTTTCCAATTGAACCATTTTTGTAATTCCTAAGATGTAAACCACTCTAGAGCTTTGCCACTTAAACTTCAACTAAATAGGCACATTATATTTTCCTTATTCCATCTTATTACTATTTGGTCACAATATCTCTTTATGGGAGCCATATAATTTCAAGTCCTGCCAAATGTTTCAAATTTGGGGATCTTATATCATTCTAGTAAATCTATACTAGGATGGACCATAAATCATCATAACCAAGGACATTATTAATCACTGTCCTGTGAGATTTTTTGATCCGCATAATCTCTTTATTCATTGTCAAGAACTTTTTTTCATGCTCGACTCCCTATTCCTTTTCTTTATCCACATAATTATCTACCCCAAGATTAGTAAAGATTTTATAAATATCGGGAGGTATGATTATATGGGAAGTGGTTGGAGGTGCAAGTTTGACGTGAGACAAATTTTGGATAGTAGAATCATTTTGGGATGAGTGAAAGTTAGGTTGTAGGTAGGAAGGAAATTTTTGGTATTGTAGGTATTTTGTAGAGTTTGAGTGTTATTTTATGGTTTAAGAATAAACTTGTGGAGTTAGGGATGGGTTTTGTGGATGCTAAGCATTCGGGTTGTCATCTTAGTTTGTATTTTTGATAGGTGAAGTATGATTTTGATGAACTTGTAGTTTAGTGATGATAAGGTCTATAGAAAGTTGGGAGGCAGATGTAGATAATATATTACTTGGATAATTCCTAAGAGTAGGGGAGTTTTGAGGGGGAATTCGGAGTGGAGGCCTGTTCCATCTTGGGATTGGGGCGTTAGTGGTGATGTCAAAGTTAGAGAAATCTCTAGTATAATTCATCTCGTCTTGGAGCCATTCCAGCTTTCTAGTGACTTTATAAATCATCTCACTTTATTTTGCTATCACATTGTCCCTGATGGCCAATACTGTGACAATTGTTTCCAGTCATATTTGAATGATGGATAGGGATGGGGACTACGAGCTTTTGACAGGGTGAATTAAGGATTTTAACACAGAATAATTTCTATTATCTATAAAGAAAAAATAACTCAATGTCCAGTGTGTTAGATCTAGTTGGTTGCAATTAATACAAGATATTTGACAATAAGTAAACAAAAAAAGTTGCTTGCATCATAGGCAAACCATTAACTAAAAAATTTCAGTGAACATGACTTTTCTCATTGATTTGGGATGAGTGAGTATTATCCTAACCTAGCTACATCTTATTCTTCTTCATTCTTATGATCCCTTGCCAAAGTAAGGGGAAATAACAATTTTAAAAGATAGGGGCCGAGTTGGAAGGTTGCCTACTTATCCAACGAAGGGGAAATCATGCCCGCAATAGTTTGAATAGGTTGTAAACAAGATTATTTTATTCCATTTTATTGATTATAAAATAGTTTAAGAGGTATTGTGTACTTTTCTATGAAACTTTAGAATACTTGGAGTACTTTGATAAGATTTTGTGTAATAGATGTATACGTCTGCCTAAATGGGCTCTCTAAAAAATAGGACTGGAACAATTCACTTTTGATTCAAATCAACATAGCATGTATAAGCACATAAAATAGTTATATCATACAAGAATATTATAATAAGCGTGCATCTTTAGTGGGGACCCTTTTGAGGCAATGGTAGGCCTATGAAATTTGAAGAAAGTATATGCCTTTTAAGACAAATCCATTATCCCTAAAATTTATTTTGATAAATATCCAAAAGGAAAATGCCTACAAATTAGCAAATGGGGATACAATCTTTAGGTAAAGAGAAACAAAATGTGAGAAAAACAGTCCCATGTAGGGGATATAAACAAAATACACTAGTATCTGAGTGATCCCTCGTCGGCCTTCGCCTTCTTGGCTTTGTCCAACTCATGGCCTATGTGATATCTATAGGTGATATAATTTGAACCTCCACATTGATTTGACAAATATCATATATGCATTATGAGGATTTTCTTGACTTCTGCACTGATATATTCCATCCTTAAAGTAATCATTTGGCTTGATCATTATCTTGAATCTTCTTATGGGGATTAGTTGGTGTACACCTATACAAAAGCTAACAAGGTGAGACTTTCCGCCCCATAATAAATGATAATAGATTGGATTAATTGGTATATGCTACCATCACCACACAAACAATATTTCTCTGTGATTGACTCGTGGTCAGTAGACATAGGGTAGGTTTTTCTAATGGGCCCAATTTCCACTTAGGTATTTATCTTCCTAGGGTAATACCTAAAAAATATTTTGGTTTTTCTCTATCCTAAGTATCTAGAGTGGGCTTTGACTAGGTTCCCCAGTGGATAACTTGGATTTAGAAATACAAATAACCATTCGACACCTAATGTACCAATAAACTACCGTATATCCAATATTTTTATTTGCAATTAATTAGTAGGGGCCACAATGACTGCAAACCCCAAATAGTTTATATATCAAATGAGGAAGTATGCTATGAATGCAAATATCAAATATAATCGCAATTTATTACCAAACCACCACATTTAATCAAGTATAGTCAAATAAAACAGTCAAAACCGTCTAACATTTGGTTAGAATCTTAATAAATTCTCCAACAGAGTAGCCATTTCTATTTTGTCCCTATATGTTTGAGGGTTTGGAAAACACTGATTTTTGACATTTAAAACTATTTCAAAACTTTAATTTTTTCTAAAACAATTTAAGAAGATATCAAAAATATTTTAAAGACTTGAAAACAAAAAAATTCTTAAAGTTAGAGAAAAATGGATAAGGATTTAGGCAACACCTTGAGAAGGTTTTTAAGGCACTCAATAGCATTCGTTTAAAAATGGCTGACCAAAAGATGAATTGTCTGATTTGACCTATTTTAAAAGCATAGCTAATTTTGTAAAATCTTGAAAATCATTTGCAAAATATGACATTCATTGTTTGTATTTTTTATAATTAGTATTATTATTAATAACCAAAAGTAGTATTAATACAGTCCTAAGCTAAGCCAACACAACTAGCTTCTCAATCAAAACTACTAAGAAACTACCATAACTAAAAGCTACACCAATCTAGTAACTTTTTTGTAGGAGCAGTAGTTCATACGCAACAGATACAAGCAATTTTCCTAGCTACATCCTGAACTGTATGCTCACTCTGATGAAAAATCCTTGAGTTCCTTTCCTTTCAGATGGTATATATAGATTAAGTATACTTTAATTTCCATAATTGAGCTTGATGAGTCTTCCCTTTACTTCTTTGAATGAACCATGTAACATAGCATCCCAAGTAGTATGTATAGGTTGAGAAGGGTCCAATCTATTGACTAATCTTAGCCAAAGAAAAGTTGTAAAGCTACAATCAATAAATAGGTGATCCTTAGTTTGATGTAGTTGCTTGCCCATGATACAAATGGGATTAGCCTGCATGTTCTATTTTAACATTCTATCCACATTAAGGAGACTATTATAAAATTTTAACTAGGGGATAAGCATAGCTTTAGGTCTAGCAGTGTTTTGACAACAAAGTGCTCTCCAGCACATATTGGGATGAATACTGATCATCTGTAAGTAAGACTCTCTCAATATACTTCTCTTACCACCACGATTATTATGTTACATCTGTAAATCATGTTTTGATCCTATTACCTTCCTTACTATCTAACAAACTTTAGTAGGAATAACTAGATCACTAAGTCTGCTTCCTTTGATGTAATAGATGTGGATCTACTTGGTCCATAGGCTATCTTATTTTTGTTCAACACTCCACCATATTTTCAAGATAATAGATTTATTCTATATTTTTACATTAATCTAATTCAATCCATCTGCAACCTTAGGCAACCACATCTTCTCCCATGATACTAATGCTTTTAAAGTAATGTAATTCAAGCCAGACCAAATAGAACTTCTATAGTAAGCCTGAATTGTATTCATCACTTTTGTAAGAATTACAAATAACTGCGCCCAGTAGGCTTGAATACCAAAGATAACTGACCTTACTAGCTGCACCCTACCTGCATAAGAAAGCTTATTAGTTGTAATACCCCATATTTCTCAAGCTTAACTTAACTCTCAGTTCATGAGTTATTCGATTTAATTTTTTTGAAATACTTAGTATTTTTTAGTTAAGAGCCTGACTTGCATAGGAAATTGGATTAGCTTTAACTGAATATGCAAATTTCCTAAATCTGATAGCCTGGTAAGAAGTTGTGGCTATTTAAAGTTTCAGTCATTAAACACCATTACTCAGGCCTGTAGCGCGTCGCATAGTATGTCAAAATGGCAATTTTCAGTTTCTAGTGAGGTCCCGTAATACCTGAGAGTCACGCCATCAACTAATTTCCCAATTGTCAAAATCCAGTGATGCTCCACGATATTGGTGTGTCGCGTCAAGGACCCGATCCACAATTATCAATTTCCAGGAAAGCAACACGATTGTACTGTGTTGCTCGAAGCTTCCAGGTCCCATCCAGCATTACAATGCGATTTCACTGCGTCGCGCCACCAGCCACATTTCCATTTGTCATTTTCCAGTGGCTTTGCACGATAGTGACGTGTCGCACCAGGTGCCCGAATAGGGAATTTTTTAGTAATGATTTTAAATCATTCCCAGGGGTAATTGAGTATTTTTCTAGGGCCCAAGTCAACCTATAACACATAAATTATCCCAAATTAACCTGCTTACATCATTATCATTCAATTTTCCCCAAATAAAAGGCATTCTCTCTCAACAAAACAAACCCTAACTTGAAGAATCAAGATCAAAACTCAAGAATTTAGTCAAGCACCTTCAAGAATTAACTTTCCAAGGTATGTTAGATGTTCATCTATGGGTCCTTCAAGAGTCCAAGAATCTATTTTTAAAACTTCAAGAGTTATGATTGATGATTTCCATGCTTGGAATTGAATGTATTCATGATTATGATAGTAATTAGGATCCAATGCATATTTAATTATAAGTTTCCATGAAATTAAGATAGTTATTTGGTGAATTATATGAATTGCATGCTTAACCCTTGAATTTGAAATTGAATGTTGTATTCATGATTACATGTGTTAACCATCATCATGTGAAATACTCCATGCTCCCCAAGTTTTTGCTAAAATAACTATGTGAAGTAGATAGTGGAATCTTGACATATCATTATGTGTTCCCAATCATGTACAAGCTTGTGCACTACAAGTGTTTGATAAAATGCCTTTATGAATGAATTATGGACAAGTGTAAATTGTTTTGTATCTCAAGATCATGCTATGCTTTATTTTTCATGCTATCGAGTCCTGGGGGTATTTAATTCCCAATAATTTAGCTGTTTACCTAGAGCTAGTGTCAATTACAGGATAGTCTCAGTCCTACTATGATCAATAATACTCTCAGTTAGTTATAGAACTCAGTAATATTCAGTAAACTCAGTATTAATTTAGTCTAGTTCAGTGTCTTTCAGTTGGGAGTAAAATTCAGCACCGAGTAACCCAAGGATAGGGACTCACTTGCCAGTAGGAGGTGTGATCCTTAGAAGCAATCCTTGTATTCCAGAACTATGTAGCTAGCATAGGTTGAGACATCAAACTTGCCAGTTGAGGGTTTATGAGGTGTTTTAACCTGTCAGATAAGGGTTCTACTATTCTCATTAGAGTACTTTCCAGATAAGGTAACTCTTCAGTGTCTTTACCCATGGCATGATACTGACACCATTCCATCTGGGGTCACAGGTTAGACCCCAACTCAGTTATCTTATTTGGGGCCCAATTTCAGTTTTAGTCTTTAAAATAGAATTCAATTTAGTTCTACAGAACCTGGACTGTCAGATATAGTAGACCAGTATCAATAACTTCAAATATCAGCTACTCAATATTAGAACTTAGGACTTAGCTCTAGATAAGCTTAGTCACAGTCTTTATTTATATGCACAGTAGCATATACTCAGTAATTAAAGTAGTATTAGTTATCCATGTACCCTCATGTTTAGTTACTCTATATTATGCAGTCAGTTATTGTTCATGCATATGAACGCTTGCATTCAACCTTACCCCATCTAACATACCAGTGCATTCCATAAACTGATGCATACTCTTTCTTTGCGCTATAATTTCTTTTATCACAGGTTTGAATTCTTAGGTTCCTGACCACGTATAGATAGATCCAAATTCAGCCAGCAGTAGATTTAGCAGTGAGTCCTCATCATTCAAGGATATTATTTTATTTCATTATTATCGTAGACTCAGTATTTCAGTAGATGGAGTTGGTTGGGGGATTGTCCTATCAACTCTATTTTCAGATAGTTTTAAATTAGAGGCTTTTCAGACTAGTTTTTAGATAGTGCTCAGTTTAATATATTGTTATTTAAGTTGATACACATTATCAGTATTTATAGATTACAAATCTTATAGCATTTCAGCCTATTTTTCCATATTTATTATAGTATCATGGGTTACCTTATGGTTCTTCGAGGTCGTAAGCACTGTGTAGTGTTCGGGGTACAGACTTGGGGCGTTACAAACTTGGTATTAGTGCCTAAGGTTCAATAGAGTCCTAGGAAGTCTGAAAGTTACATCTAGTAGAGTCTTGTGCATGGGTGTGTAGCCCGCCACACTTATGGATAGGATGCTATGAGACATTTTAAAAAAAAATTCCCTTCTTTTAGTATTTTTGTCATGCAAGTGAACATGATCTCAAGTTAAACTCTCAGTTTAATCTATTTCATCCTTTTGTTTACAGAACATACTTCCCAAAAAGACTAATAAAAGGAGAATCGAAAATCAATCAGCACCTCAACCCATTCAAGTAGATCCCCTGGACAAGCATGCCTCCTATGTAAAATTTAGATCAGCATTCACTACTCTAGCCAATTTTGTAGCAGCTCAGAATGAATGGCCAAGTACTATTCAGGCCAACCCAGTGGCCAATACTGCTGCAGCCAGGATTCGAGACTTCACCCGGATGAATCCTCCCCTATTCTCATGATCTATGTTAGAAAAAGATCCACACGAGTTCCTAGATCAGGTTGAGAAAGTCACCGACATGATGGGAGTGAATTTCTATGAGAGTGATGAGCTAGCTTCCTATCAGCTACAAGATATAGCTCATATGTGGTTTTAGCAATTAAAGGTAGATGGGGGCACAGATGCAGAGCCCATAGAGTGGGAAGAGTTTGATACTACTTTTCTTGGGAGATTTTTTCCCTTAGAGCTGAGAGAAGCCAAGGTATTAGAGTTCATCAACCTCAGGAAAAGTAGTATGAGCATGAAAGATTATTCCCTCTAGTTTACCCAGTTAGCTAGGTATGCTCCCCATGTAGTATTAAACAGTATGTCCAAATGTGCAAGTTCGTATCAGGGGTGTCAGATAGTATGGTTAAGGAGTGTAGAACAACAATATTGATTAAGAAAATAGACATATACAGGATCATAGTCCATGCTCAGTAGAAAGAAGAGGCTAAGATCAGAGAGAGAGATAGGCAGAATAAAAAAGCTCGATTAAGTAGATTTAATTTTAATCAACCTAAGTCAGAGGGCGGTAACCATTCCTATTTTCAGTAGAAATCTTCAGTTCCAGCTCCGTCCTCTGCCAGTGCTCTTGTTCCTATGTTCAAAAATGGTAATAAAGATAGGACACCAGGCTCTAAATCTTAGGGTAGTGTTAGCAGTGCTCGAACAAATCCTCTATGTTAGCAATGTGGTAAAAACCACCAGGGTGTCTGCAGAGCTGGCAGTGATGTTTGTTTTGGTTGTGGAAAGCCAGGCCACAGAGTCAGAGATTGTCCTTACTTAGGTTCTCAGGATTATCATAACGTCCCCCAGCTCAGTTCAATCGCTCGAATTAGAAGGGTGCCATTTCTATGCCACCAGTGGGTAATGCCCAAACTAGCTTTATGCACTTCATTCCAGATAAGATTAGGAAAATTCTCCTGATGTAGTCACTGGTACATTATAGATCTTCCATTTACATTTTTATACCTTGTTAGATCCAAGGGCTTTTTTATCTTTCGGAACCCCTTATATAGCCGTTAACTTTGGAGTCAGTCAAAAAATTCTAGTAGAGCCTTTCTTAGTTTTTACCCCAGTGGGTAAATCTATCGTAGTTCAATGGGCATACAGGAACTATCTGATTATGATATCTTATAGAATTACTTCAGCAGACCTTGTAGAGCTAGAGATGGCAAATTTTGATGTCATTCTTGGCATAGATTGGCTCTATTCATGTTATGCCTCAATTAATTATAGAAATAGAATAGTTCATTTACAGTTTCCAAATTAACCAGTCCTTGAATGAAGGGGTAGTACCATAGTACTAAGTGTTAGTTGATATCATACCTTAAAGCGAGAAAAATGATATCCAAGGGATGTATCTACCATTTTGTGTGAGTCAAAGACACTAACTCAGAAACTCTAACTCTTTAGTCAGTTCCAGTAGTAAATGAATTCTCAGATGTGTTTCCCGAAGATTTTCCTAGAGTTCATCCCATTAGAGAAATAGACTTTAGAATAGACCTTCTTCCTGATACTCAGCCTATATCTATTCTTCCATACAGAATGGCACTAGAAAAACTCAGAGAGTTAAAAGAACAGTTGAAGGATCTCCTAAATAAGGGATTCATCAGACCCAGCATTTCTTCGTGAGGCGCACCAGTTTTATTCGTGCATAAGAAAGATGGTTCTCTTAGAATATGTATAGACTACCGCCAGTTGAACAAATTCACAGTTAAGAATAAGTACCCACTGCCCAAAATTGATGAATTATTTGACCAACTTCAGCGTGCTAGTTACTTTTATAAGATAGACTTCAGATCAGGCTATTATCAGCTTAGAGTCAGAGAATATGACACTTCAAAAATAGCTTTCAAAACCCGGTATTGGCACTTCGAGTTTCTAGTCATGTCCTTTGGTCTTACTAATTCCCCAGCAGCTTTAATAGACTTAAAGAATAGCATGTTCAAATAGAACTTAGACATATTTATTATAGTCTTTATCGATGACATTCTTGTCTATTCCCGTAGCGAGAATAATCATGCAGATCACCTCAAAATCATAATTTAGACTCTTAGAACTCATCAGTTGTTCACCAAATTTAGTAAGTCCAAATTTTGTCTAAGGTCAGTAGTGTTTCTTAGTCATATTATTTTCGGTGATAACATTAAAGTTGATCCTCAAAAGACTGAAATAGTAAGAAATTGGCCTAGACCTATCTCTCCATTAGATATTAGGAATTTCTAGTGTTTAGCTGGCTATTACCATCAGTTTGTTGAAGGTTTCTCATCTATTGCATCCCCCATGTCAAGATTGACTCAGAAGAAAGTCCAATTTCAATGGTCAGCTTCCTACGAGAGGTGTTTTCAGGAGTTGAAGACTCGACTCACCTTAGCCCCAGTTTTGACTATACTAGATGGTTCAGATAGTTTTGTTATGTACTATGATGCATCCAGTGTAGGTTTGGATTGTATACTCTTGCAGAGAGGTTAGGTCATAGCCTACGCCTCCAGACAGCTTAAGCCCCATGAGAAGAACTATTCAACTCATGATCTTAAGTTAGAAACTGTAGTGTTTTGCCTTAAAGATTAGGACGCACTATTTATATGGGGTGTATATAGATGTGTTCACAGATCAAAAGATTTTGCAGTATGTCTTTTCTTAGTTCGCGTCAGAGAATGTGGTTAGAGTTATTGATAGATTATGACATGAGTGTTTTATATTTCTGGGCAAAGCCAATGTAGGCTAGTGTTGCTCATGTTGAGGACAATAAGAAAAAGTTATCTTAGGAAGTTCATCAGCTTGCCCAACTAGGTGTCCGCTTAGTCAATTCAGCAGAAGGTAGTGTATGAGAGCAGAACAGTTCTAAATCCTCTCTATTTTCTGAGGTGAAGGAAAAATAGGATAGAGATCCTAGTCTTGTTAAGATGAAAGATTTAGTTAGAGATTAATAAATAGAGGTTTTATCCTAAGGGGGAGATGATGTTTTGCATTGTCAAATCGGCTATGTGATCCAGGTGTAGATGACTTGAGGCAACGAATTCTTGCAAAAGCGCATGGTGCGCGATACTCTATTTATCTAGGGGCCACTAAGATGTACCACGATATGCGGGAGATCTATTAGAGGAGTGGGATGAAGAGGGATATTGTAGAGTTTATAAATTAGTGCTCTACGTGTCAAGAGGTTAATATTAAGAACTAGAAGCCTAGTGGGTCCATGTAAGAGTTTAGTATTCCCATATGGAAATGGAAAGAAGTGAACATAGACTTTGTGATAGGTTTGCCTCGTACTCATCATCAACATGATTCCATTTGGGTTATCATTGATAGGATAACTAAATCCGGTTATTTCTTACCAGGTCATACTTCCTATTCAGCTGAGGACTACGCTAAACTCTATATTAGAGAGTTGGTCAAGTTATACGGAGCCCCAGTAGGCATCATCTTAGATAGAGGTACCTAGTTTACCTCTTATTTCTGGAAAACATTTAAAAAGGGTCTTAGTACTCGAGTTCACCTCAATAGCCTTCTACCCTCAGACAGATGGTCAAGAAAAAAGGACCATTCAGACTCTAGAAGATATGCTAAGAGCATGCATTTTTTAATTTAAGCATAGTTGGGATGATCACCTGCCTTTGATCGAGTTTACATACAATAACAACTATCATTCCAGTATTCAGATGGCTCTATTGGAGGATCTCTACGATAGAAGATTTAGATTTCCAATTGGTTGGTTCGAGGTAGGTGAGGCCGTAGTAGTAGGGCCTGACCTAGTATCCGATGCCGTAGGGAAGATTCAGTTAATCAGAGAAAGACTTAGGGCTGTCTAGAGCCGATAAAAATCGCACGTAGATGTGCGAAGAAAGGATCTTGAGTTTGAGATCGGTGATTTTGTGTTCTTGAAAATCTCTCCCATAAATGGGGTAAAGAGGCTCGGCAAGAAGGGAAAGCTCAGTCCCCAATATGTCGGCCCTTATAGAATTCTCAGTCATCTTGGAAAGGTAACTTATAAGCTCGAGTTGCCTTTAGACCTGGCTTCAGTGCACTCATTATTCCACGTCTCCTTTCTAAAGAAATGCATTGGTAACTCAGTAGTCATAGTTCCCTTAGTGGGTGTAGATATTCAGAAGGATCTCCCTCTCGAACAGGTTCTAGTATAGATCTTGATCATCAGATTTGTAGACTGAGGAACAAAAAAGTTCTCATAGCCAAATTCTTTTAGTGGAATCAGGTTGTAGAGGGAGCTACTTGGGAAGCAGAAGCAGATATGCAGAACAAGTATCCTCACCTCTTCTTCA
This sequence comes from Capsicum annuum, assembly GCF_002878395.1. Taxonomy (NCBI): domain Eukaryota; kingdom Viridiplantae; phylum Streptophyta; class Magnoliopsida; order Solanales; family Solanaceae; genus Capsicum; species Capsicum annuum. The sequence continues at coordinate 453,196 of NW_025893345.1, forward strand.
CAACCTCAGATCCATCTTAAGATAATAGTCATTCTTAGCTTTACTCAGTTCCATATTCAACTATAATTATAACTTGGTATCCATTACCATTGCATATTAGTCATGCATACATGAACCAGTTAAGTTATGTACTCATGTATCAGATATACATGTTCAGTATGAAAACCTAACTTATTAGTAGCTTCAGTCATGTATTCCCTGCATTAGATGTGCATGTTCAGTGTAAAAGCTCAAATTGTCAGTAGCTCAATCATGTATTCATATATCAGAAATGCATGTTCAATATGTAAACTCAATCTATCTATGTCTTAGCTTAATCAGTCTCATTCGAGGAAGAATGATCCCAAAGAGGAGATATTGTAATACCTCGTATTTCTCAAGATTAACTTAACTCTCAGTTCATGAGTTATCTGATATAACCTTTTGAAACACTTCTTATTTTTCAGTTTAGAGCCTAGCATTGCATAGGAAACTGAATTAGCTTTCCAAGAATATAAAAATTGCCTAAATCTGATAATCAGGTAAAAAGTTATGGTTATTTTAAGTTTCAGCCATTGAACACCATTATTTAGGCTAGTAGCGCTTCGCGGAGTATGTCAAAATGCCAATTGTCAGTTTCCAGTAAGGTAGCTTGATACTGGCGTGTTGCGCCACCAGCTAATTTCTCAATTGTCAAAATCTAGTGTTGCTCCGCGATATTGGCGCATCGTGCCAAGGACCTAATCCACAATTGTCAATTACCAATAAAGCAACACAATTGTACCATGTCACACCAAGCTTCCAGGTCCCATCCAGTATTGCAACGCGATTCCACTGCATCGCGTCACTAACCATATTTCCAGTTGTCATTTTCCAATGGCTTGGTGCGATAGTAGCGCGTCGCGTCAGGTGCCCAAATCCGCTATTTTTCAGTAACAATTTTAAATTATTCCCAGGGGTAATTAAGTATTTTTTTTCTTGACCCAAGTCAGCCTTTAACACATAAATTACCCCAAATTAACCTAGGCACATCATTGTCATTCAATTTTCCCCAAATGAAATACATTCTATCTCAAGTAAACAAACCCTAATTTCAAGAATCAAGATTAAAACTCAAGAATTTCATCAAGCACCTTTAAGAATTAACTTTCCAAGGTATGTTACGTGTTCATCTATAGGTCCCTTTAACCTATAGAGTCCAAGAATGTATTTTTAATACTTCAAGAGTTATGATTTATGATTTCCATGCTTGGAATTGAATGTATTTATGATTATGATAGCAATTGGGATCTAATGCATGTTTAATTATAAGTTTCTATGAAATGAAGATAGTTATTTGGTGAATTATATGAATTGCATGCTTAACCCTTGAATTTGAAATTGAATGTTGTATTCATGATTACATGTGTTGACCATCAAAATGTGAAATACTCCATTCTACCCAAATATTTTCTAAAATATCTATGTAAAGTAGATAGTGGAATCTTGACATTTCATTATGTGGTCCAAATCATGTACAAGCTTATGCCCTACAATAGTTTGATGAAATGCCTTTATGAATGAATTATGGACAAGTTTATATTGTTGTGTATCTCAAGATCATGCTATGCTTTATTTTTCATGCTATCGAGTACTGGGGGTATTTAATACTCGATAATTTAGCTGTTTAGCTAAAGCCAGTGTGAGTTATAGGATAGTCTCAGTCATGTCATGATTAGTAGTACTCTCAATAAGTTACAGAACTCATTAGAACACAATCAGTTATAGAACTCAGGAATATTTAGTAAACTAGGTATTAGTTCAGTCCAGTTCAGTATACTCAGTTTAGTGTCTTTCAGTTGGGAGTAGGATTCAGCACCGACTGAACCCAAGTATAGGGACTTACATACTAGTAGAGGGTGTGATCCTTAGAAGCAATCCTTCCATTCTAGAACTATGTAACCAGCGTAGGTTGAGACATCAAACCTGCTAGTTAAGGGTACATGAAGTGTTTTAACCTGGTAGATGAGGGTTCCATCACTCTCAATAGAGTACCTGGCAGATGAGGGTAAGTCTTTAGTTCTTTACCCATGGCATGGTACTGACATCCTTCTAACTGGGTTTACTTGGACCCTAACTCTATTATTTTATTTGTGGTATGTTAGTTAGAGGATTACCTCTCATAGTCTTAGTTTCAGTCTTCAGAATAGAACTCAATTCAGTTTTTCAGAATCAGGAGAGTCTGATACAGTCAACCAGAATTAGTAAGATCAAATATCAGCTACTCAATATCAAAAGTCATGACTTAGCTTCAGATAAGCTTTACTTCAGGTAGAAATTAGATTCCAATAATTTGCTTGTTTGCGTAGAAATCTAGTATCTTTACTTTAGGTATTTCTGGTTGCTGTTCAATGTCTTATGGTATGATCATATCTCTGGTCAATCTAATTTTTATAACTTGTACAACTGGTTCAATTTCATCATATAATATTTCTGTTGGCGCAGTATAAAACTTTATGAAAAATAAATTTCCTTTGGTTATTTTTTTGTAGGTTATAAATGCTTTATATATTTCTGGTATAGCTGATAATTCACTTTCATCTAGGGTATATACAGTATTAAGTAATCCATAACTGAAATAAGTTTTAATTAGGTTTGTACTGGTCTTTGGGAGTGTAATTAGCTTGTTGTATCCTTGTAACTTTTGGGTTATATAGTCTTGGTTTGGTTATTGGATATTTGTGGCTCTGGGTTTGAGGTTTAGGTAATTTTGTATTTTTGTGGATATTTTTTATATATGATCTAGTTATATGGTTATAGGGTTTTTTTTTATCTTTGTTTAGACTTTCTAAATATGTAGTAGTTTGTAGGGGTATGAATAAAGGGTCTTTTTGTATTTTTGGTATAAATGGTTTATTAAATATCTTGTTCAGGTTCAATCCTTGTTTATTAACTCCTTTGCTTGTACCTGCAGCTGTAGATTGATAAAGGTTATGGGTTTCATGGATCATCCCAACATCTCTTTTTAGCTCTGAATTTTTTATGCCTTCCGATTAACGTAGCTCTGCATTTTTATGGTCATGCTGCTGACTTATAGCTTTAGACTTCATTTTATCTTCATTAGTCTTTAGCTTTTCTACCTCATTGCCTATATTGTCTACTTTTAGTGAGAGTGTAGTTAGGATTTTGAGTATTTTTTCTAGTGTATCTTTTTCTGTTATATCAGTCTGTGTAGATTTGTCTTAATATGTAGTCTGCAATAACATTCTTGTTAGTACTAATTATTTCAACTGTATGTAAAATTTAATATATTTAATACCAATCTCCGTATTTTTTTGTTGTAACTGAATTTTGTATTTCATTCCTGTGTATTATTTGTTCGCATAATAAATTTGTTATATACGATATATGGTTCAAATGCTAATAAACATTTATATAATTAACATAATTCTTTCCAATTTATTTTCCATTTTATTTTTGTTTCATTAAATGTTCCTGTGTAATACCTACAATGATGTTCTATTTTTTCATACTCATATTTGTATTTAAGTACTCCTCCATAGCTGTACTCACTTGCATCTACTTCTACTATAGATATAAAATTCTTGTTTTCATCTGGAAATTATAATTTAGGTAGTTTTTTACAAAGTATTCTTATTTTTTGTACTTGTTTTTTGTCTTCTTTATTGTAATTATATTCTGCATCATTTTTAAATTTTTCTGTAGTGGTTTTAAATTTTCTGCTAGCTTTGGTATATATTCTCTTACTTGGTTTACTAATCCTAAGAATGATTGTAATTTTTTTTTTTGTATGTAACTCTTCTTTTGAATTTCCTATCTTTTGTACTATATACTTTTGCATTTTTACCCCGTTTTTATCTATTTGTATTCCTAAGAATTATATCAGGTTTTTTATTATTTCTGCCATTTTCTCACTTAGGCTTATTCCTAAATTTTCTATTATACTTATAAATTGTTCTAATAATTTTTATAGTAGTTTTATGTTTTTTCCCATCCTTTTAATGGGTCTTCACTATATAGTTGTTTTAATTTATTTTTAATTATTTCTACCATATCTATTGAAAATATGGTCATCTCTTCCTTATTTATAGCAAATATTATTAGTTCTATCGTATCTTCAGTGTTTTTAATATTTTCTAATTTTTTCGTAATTTTTTCCTACTTTTTATCCAATCTGTTTTTTTTCATATTTTATTAAGAACTCTTTTTGCTCTAAGCTTTCGTTTACATGGTGTGTAAACCACCAGTGTGTTTTAGTTATTATGTGCGGGTATAGTTTATCTAAGAATGGCATTACTAAAATATAAATTTCATGTTTTGATGAACATCAAAAATTATTAGAACAATTTATAACTATAATAGAAAATTCAGGAATAAGCCTAAGTGAGAAAAAGGCAGAAATAATGAAACACCAGA
>NW_025893345.1:460590-497328 GCF_002878395.1 Capsicum annuum
CAGAAAATTTAAAAACCACTACAGAAAAAATTTAAAAAGGATGTAGAATATAATTACAATGAAGAAGACAAAAAACAAGTACAAAATATAAAAAGGATGTAGAATATAAGTTATCAAGCTTGCATATCCATCACTTGTGTCTCCAAAAATTGTTCCAATAATCACATATCCAATTTTCCCTATGGACGAATATAAAAGCAAACATTTCATGATTATTTAAGTAATATCAATGAGATTTCCCTATATCATACTAAAAGTAGCTAGGATTTCCAGAAAAAGATGCCATTCATTGGATGAGAAATAAAAAGGAATATAAAAAATTCAAGTGGCTAAAGCTGAAACAACTACTTTCGAAGTAACAAAAAGAAAAGCAACAAATAGAGTGGGAGAGTTAGAGTCAAAAAGAGGATTCCCCCCTTCTCTCTCATTCAAAGCCATGCATGAGACTTTCATCTCACATGAATCCTAAGTGATAACATAAAGAACTCATTTTCTTTCTTTTTGATTATTTTCCTCGTGTATTTATAAAATCGAATCCATTCGATCTCTAAAAGGGATTACTAAATCTTACTGTTTTGAGGAATCCCTTATCAGTGGTCATGAGTGATAAATTTTTGCAATCTTTTCAACCTTGGTTTCATAGGAGCAAGTTAGAAAGATTTACACATAGAACAATATGATTTAATTCATTCTCAATAGCCATGAGATGATCATCTTAGGGTGATCCTTTTATCAACGGATGCTCTTATTCACTCATAGCATTTGAAGGAGGAGAACCAACTATGTAATATCTACATCGAGAATTCAAGTATCATAAATGCTATTAGTCTGATCCTTTGTAGAAACTACCAGTAATAACGAACATGCAAAATAGATCTATTTATCATAAAGAGATTTTTCATTCCTACCCTGCTTCATCTTAATTATTATTTGAACAAGTAAAAGTTCTGTCTTGGTCCAGGTGGGGATACCATTTCTCTTTTACATGTCCATAGAGTTTTTAAAAATCCAAACATCTAAAAGATAAATAGAGAGGTAGGAATTTCTCGAATGACCCACACTCTATCATATACGTCAGGAGTCCATTTTGAGAAGAGGATGGGGAAAGATTGAACCCAATTCCTATGGTATTGAATATGAGCTCAATTGAAATCTTGGAAAGTTATACATTTGTGTATTGATTAGACCGTTTACTATTTCTTAAAGCTCAATCTCTCCCCCGGATGAACCATAGAGCTAAGAGAAACCATGAACCAAAATAGAAGAGCTTCCTCCACCCATGAGTAAACAATTCATGGTAGCCTCATTAGACCATACATCTTTCTTGGTATATCTAGATAATAGGTAGGAGCATAAACTGAAACTTTCTAGGGCTACAGAGATAGTTATTAAATTATTAGAATCGCAAAAAACATTCCCCTAGAGTAGTTGTTACAAAGAATAAGATAAACTCTATTATACCTATTTTTGTGCATTCAATGTACTCTATCGATAGATGAATACATAAAGTTGAACATAGTAAAATAAGAAATTGAAAGATTTCATTGAAATTTATCGTATGGAATATATATATATATATGTATGTATGTATGTATGTATGTATATTAAAAGTATGTATGTATGTATATTAAGAGAGAGACAATCCTTAGAAAAGTGATTTGTTCTTTTTGTCCTTCATTAAAAATCTCAACCATATACAAACTTGTCTTTTATCTTTTTTTAATTTAATTATTATTAATATGTAGAAAGAATTTTAAATTTATATAAAAAAAATTTCTTATTCAAATGCTACTATGATTAGGATACTTACCATATATTCTAGAACTCCTTATTATTAATTCTACTCTTACATACAACCAAAGCCAACTCAAACTAAAATTTAACCTAGGACCTTCAATTGTAATGTCACGATCAAATTTCTCAAGCCATAATGATACATATCATAACACACTAGTAGGTAAGACAACTGAAACACCCTAGGTTTTGGACCCTTAGAATTTTTTCTGGATTTATAGGTTCTGGACAATATACGACCGGTGGGTACCAGTCTTATACTAGGGTACTAATGTTGGGTGTATTTATGCACTTTAGCATTGCTATCCAAGCTTATTTAGCCTTATTTTAAGGAAAATTCGTGTGCTTTATGTGTTCATAATGATATAAATAATTATATAAGTGCTCAAGTATGTAATTACAATGTTTAAAGGAGTTTTCAAACAAGTTTGGGTTTAAATTGATCATCTAGAGTCTAAACGCAAAAACCAGCTTTACTAGTTTGAGCTAGGTGTTGTTCTAGTTGATTTCGATGGATTCTAGTGGTTTTATTGAGTTCATAAGGTTATTATTATGTAATTAAATTTGGAACAACTTGTTTATAATTGGCAAAGTTCAGTTGGAGTGAGCCAAGAGTCACCAATAAGTTAAAGAGTAAAATGGACGAGACTAGTTCTTAGCTTGAGTATCTAGATTGGTATCATTGACATTTTGTTGTGTTGAAATATAATGTGTGGTGTTTGATCATGTATAATTCTTGGTGAGTTGATTGTGATGATATTTGTATGCTGTACTAGCTGCAAATTGTGTGGAAACAACACCACAAGGCACGGGGTAGAAGGAGAAACACTTAGAAAAATATAGGCTTCAAGAGGCAAAATCTAATTAGCTAACTTGAAATAGGTGCGATAAGATACTCCCTTACGTGATAACCAATGTGAAGTTCCACTTTATCAATATTATAACCAATGTGGCATGTTTCTATATCAAGTTGACTATCAAATACAGCGCATCACTCTTCCCCCACACGGCCAATTTCCTTCACTATAAATAGAACACTTTGTAATTACCTTGGATGATTTAGAGAAATAAGGAGGGGATGATAAACACTTCAAATAGGGTTTTTATTTCTTTTATTTAGTTCATTCATAGATTTATGTATCCGATTAGTTGGATTAAGGTTATGTTGATTAGTGACTAAACGCCCTCTTTCCAGGGTTATGACCAAGAATATATTTGCTATCGTTATGAATTGAATTTTTTTAGATTTCTTATCCTATTTGGTGGTTTGTTCATTTTTTTAACTATAAGGATTGCGTACCCTTAGAATACACCTATTGTTGTCTTATGAACTCGGGAGGGGGAATAAGATGATAGAACACGGGATAAATATAGTAAGGTTCTTATTGTTTTATAAAATAAGGAATTTGAACTAGCATCTAGGACAGGGATATACCTAGAAGCCTTACTTGGTTCACATGTAGGATGATAGCTTCATGCATCTAATTGGATTATTATATCCCCGCTCAATGATGTTGTAGTAATGTCAAAGTTAGGTAGATGATTAGAGGTCAAGAGACCATGATAATGCGATAAATCCTACAAATCAACAACCAAGATAAGAAACCTAAAGAATGAAGTTACATAATGTAGTATGATTGTTTGAAGTTCTTTAACCCCGCGCTTTAGTCCATTGATTGTTTCAAGTCTTTACTTTACGAACTGTTTACTTTTTTTTTTTAGTTTATAATTCTCAAACTCTTTTGGTTACATTGCACCATTCTAATACTAATAGTTGAATTGATATTATATTTACTTAACACTAGTCCCTATGGGATCAATACTTGGCTTGTAAAAGGGCCAATTTACTACTTGTGAGACCACATAAACTTGCGTGTGTGTTCGGTGCAACAAGTTTTTGGCGCCATTGCTTGGGACTTATAAATTGGAAGCTATTTTTGTTTTGGTTTTAATGTTTTGATTTATTTGGTGCTTTCCGCTTGTTCTTCGGTATTAAATTTGCAAAAAAATAGGTTGACAAATTAGTAGGCTGGAGCAGGATAGGGAATTAGTCGAATCAAACCCCGAACTTGAGTAACTATACCATCAAATGAGGAGAAAAGTAAAAATTTTCCACTAATTCTAGCAAATTCATGAGGAACAATATAATCCTACTTTCATGGCTAAAGAACAACTACCCCACAGGACAGTTCGCAAAGTTGCAATTCCACTTCTGACAAATTTGACCTCCTCTTTTCAAAAACCGACTGCTGGAGGTAATTTTGAGTTGAAATAAAACATAGTGCAGCTATTGATTAGTAATGGATAGTTTATGGGGCTTTACATGAAGATCCAAAAGTCCATTTATGAAACTTTTTGGAGATCAGTGACACATTTATCCCGACAGGCATGTCAATTAATTATGTAAGGCTAATACTATTCCCCTTTTCACTGATAGGTGAGCAAAAATGTGGTTGAATGCTAAGACAATAAATTCAATCACAACATGGGATGAATTACACCAGAAATTCCTCATTCGACTCTTTCTATTTGCCAAGACATCACAGTGAGATTGTGTGCTTCAAATAGAAGCCAGATGAGAATTTGTATCATGCTTAGGAGTATTTCAAAGCACTTCTTCAGGACTGTTCGCATCATCAACAGTCCAATGAGGTATTAGCTCACACTTTTGTTAAAGAAATTGACCATAACACAAAATTTTTCTAGATTCAGATGCAGGTGGTCAAGCTTTGGAGTTGACATTTGATGAGCTTTATACCTTGTTGAATTGGATTGCACAAATGAATCCCGAGTGGAATTTAGACTCAAAAAATGCTACCAAGAAGGTTGCAGGTGTGTTGGAGATGGATCAGTTTACTGCTTTATCCATCTAAATTGCTGCATTTAAAAATTAGATAAGCAATATGAAGTTAGGAGCTCCACAGCCTGTAACCATAGTGAATGTCATTCAACAGATGAGCACTTGGTGCATGGTGTGTGGAAATAGTTGTCATTTTGCATATATGTTTGCTGCCAATCCCGAGTCAGTGATTTTTACAAGTAATGCTAAAAGGAAGAACTATGGGAATGCCTACAATCTAAAGTGGCAGATTCAGACACCAAATCTAATAAGGAACAACCAACATTAGGAGTTTTAATAGCTGCAGGTTTAAGGAAACCTAGCCACTAGAAATATGGAAGAGATATTGAAACAAATTTTAACTACTCAAGCATAATTGGCACCAGATATAAAGAGCCAAAAAGCAGCTATAAGGAGCTTGGAGTTCCAGATAGGTCAGATAGCAGCGATACAAAATATTAAGCCTCAAGGTTGTTTGCCAAGTGATAAAAAATCCTAACAAGTTATGGCAATCACTTTGTGGAGTGGTAAAGAACTCCAGGAAGAACCTCTAAAGAAAAATAAGGAGGTAGATGTTGATATAGTTCCTAAAAGGTTAATGACAAAGTGGTAGAAACTTGAGGAAGTCTGAGTACTCAAAAACAAAAGTTGTTGAACAGGTGAAGCAGAGACCACCACTAACTTTCCTACAAGTGCTGAGAAAAATGAAGCAGGATGCATGCTTTAAGAAGTTCTTTGACACGTTTAGAGAATTGTATATTAAGCTTCCTCTTTTAGATGTTTGTAGGGAGTGCCTAAGTATGCTAAGTACTTAAAGGATGTGCTCACTAACAAATTTAATCTGCAGGATGTTGTGACAGTAGCACTCACTGAGGTGTGTAGTTCTATAGTGATGCAAACGATGCAAAAAAAGCTCAAAGATCTTGGGAGTTTTACTTTCCTATTTAAAATTGGAAGCAATGAGGTAATCCATGCACTTAGTGATTTGGGGAAGTATCAATATGATGCCCCTCTCTTTGTTTAACTCATTGGGCATAGGAAAGATGATACCGTGCTCTTTGATACTCCAGTTAGTAGATTGGTCCCTAGCCAATCCTGAGGAAATCATAGAGAATATCTTCATCAAGGGTTGTAAGTTTATTATTCCTGCAGATTTTATTATTTTACATTTTGAGGCAGATTAAAAGGTGCCAGTCATCTCGGGACTTCCATTCTTAGCGATGGGAGGAGCTTTAAATGATGTGTGAGAGATCCCATTTACAATTAGCTTGGATGATGAAGAGGCATTTTTCAAAGTATACAAACCGCTTAACATACTATCCCATTATAAAGATTTGTACGTAATTACTATGATTGTAGGGGATAAGTTTAGGGTGGTGGAGTCTATTCCACTAAAGACCTCTCGGGACTTCCTCATTGAACATACCAAGCCTTTAATACCTAAGCCCTATATGATGCATATTGATGAGTGATCTAAGGTGGTTTTATACACTTTGGTATCATTATTCTAGCTTATTTAGCCTTGTTTTGAGAGAAATTCACGCGTTTAATGTTTTAATATTAATATAAATAAGAATCTAAGTGTGCAAGTGCATTATTACAATGGTTAAAGTGTTTTCAAACTAGTTTGTACTTAATTGAGTTATTTAGATTTCAACCCAAAAAATTAGTTTTACTAGCTTGAACTAGGTATATGTCTAGTTGGTTTCATTGGATTCTAATGTGTTTAATTTATCTCAAATGGTTTAAATGTGTAATTATGAGTTGAACAACTTGTTTTTAATGGAAAAAGTTCAATTTAATTAAGTCTAGAGTTGGAGCGATAAGTTGAAGATCATGAAAATTAGCTTTATTTTAGCTTGTGTTTTGATTTATCGTTGAGAATATTGTATTTTTTTTTATCTCTAATATGTGGTGTGTGATTATGTTAGAGGATTTTTGAGCTAAATATGGTGATATATTGATGATAAAAGGCTCAAAATTCATTGGAAATACACTACAAAAGTCATGGGAAAAAGGAGAGACGTTCAACACTTAACCAGAATTTTGGAAGCAAATTACAATAAGCTGACGTAATCTCGACGCGTTGCATCAAATCTTCCACATCAAATGATACGATAATCAACATGCTGCATCGTTGTTGTCAATGCGATCAGTGAAGCTTGGCGAAGGGTCTAATTATGCATGGTCAATATTTGGGAATTCTTTGCCGACATGGAGTCCTATGTTGAATACAATAAAAGGGCACTTAGAAGGAATCTTTGTGGGATTTTATCTTTGATTCAGTGACACCTTTTGAAGACTCCCATATTAATTAGAATCATACTATTATATAAACACCATACACGTATGGACAATACCTGGAAGTTTTTGATAATTAAGAGGTGTGACGGTAGTAGAATAATTTGACGTGGCTGCTACACTAATTAGGTTTTATCATTATTTTTAATTAGCTTTTAATTTATCATAACATGTATTCAATATTTTTTATCGTGATTATGAATAGTATCGGCTAAAAACCCTCTTTCCGGGGTTAAAGCCAAGAACATGAGTACTATTATTTTGGATTAAATTCATTTAATATTTTCTATCATATTTGGTTGTTTGTTTATTCTTATTTTAATTATTTTATGAATTGATCACCCATAAAATACATATATTGTCAACCTTGTGACCTCGAAAAAGGGAATAGGGAGATAGAACATGGGAATAAATAAAGTTTGGGTTTTTATTCTTTTATAAATTAAAAAATTTAACTTAGCATCTAGGATAGGGTTGTACTTGGAAACCTTAGCTTCAATAAATTAATTGGAATATTACATCCACGCTCAATAATGTAGTTGTAATGTCCAAATTAGGTAAGCGATTAGAGGTCGGGAGACCATGATCATGTAATTAACCCTACGAATCAACAACAAAGATAAGTAAGTTAATGAATGAAATTCGATAACATTTTATGATTGTTCGAAGTGCTTTAACCCTGGGCTTTACTCTATTGATTGTTCTAAGTACTTTTATTTACACATTATTACTTTAGTTTTGATTTATAATATTCCAAACTCTTTTTGGTTATCTTTGCATCAAATTAATCTTAGAAGCTAAACTAGAATTGAATCGTTGATTGGGATCGATATTCAGCTTTCTTGAAGGCCACTATTTTAATTTATAAGACCACATACACTTGCGTGTGGGCTTGGGTGCTGTCAAATTTTTGGTGCCATTGTCGGGGACTTATAATTTAGCAATTGTTTATTTTTGTTTTACTTTTAGATTTATTTGGTGTTTTTATGCTTGGTCTTAGTTTTGTATTTGTAGGAAATAGGTTTACAAAGTTGTAAGATAGCAAAGGATCTAGACTTGGTTGAACCAAACCTAGAACCCAAGTAACTTTACCATCAACACAGGATAGAAGCAATCCTTCTCCCTAAAATTCCTCAAATCACAGAAGACCAAGAGAATCCTGCTATAATGGCTGCAGAACAACAAGCACACAGGACAGTTAGGGAAGTGGAAATCCTACTTCGGATGAAATTGACTTCCCTAATTCAAAGGCCGGATGCATGGGGTGGATTTCAAGTTAAAGAACAACATGGTGCAACTTTTTATCAGTAGTGTACAGTTTACAGGACTTTCACACGAGGATCCACAAGTCCACTTGCACAATTTCATTGAGATTATTGATACATTCATTTCGATTAGGGTGAGTACAAATTATGTGAGGCTGACACTTTTCTGTATTCACTATTAGGGTAAGCTAAATGATGGTTAAATGCGGAGCCGACCAATTTAATTACATCATGGGATGACTTAGCTAGAAATTTCCTCATTAGATTCTTTCCATTTAGCCCGACTACAAAGTTTTGCAGTGAGATATTAAGCTTTAAATAGAAGACTAATGAAAATCTATATCACGCTTGGGAAAGCTTCAAGGCCCTTCTTTAGGATTGTCTACATCACTAACAATCCAATGAGGTACTTGCTCATACTTTTGTAGAAGCATTTGATCACAATACATAGATTTTGCTAAATTCAGCCACTGGTGGTCAAGCGCTGGAGCTGACTCATGATGAGTTGTACACATTGTCGAACAACATAGCACAAGGAAATCCCAAATGGCATTTAGATTCTAGAAGTTCCACAAAAAAAATTATGGGTGTATTGGAGGTAGACCAGTTCACTGCCTTATTAGCTCAGGTTGCAGCATTGTACACTCATTCAGCAGCCTGAAATTGGTTGTGCGCAACCTGCAACCACATTCAATACCATCTAACAAGCTGCAGGCTGGTGTGAAGTGTGCTATAATAGTGGTCACTTCTCGGCTATATGTGCTTCCAATCCAGAATCGGTGATGTATGTGGGCAATGCTCAAAGGCAAATTATGGTAATGCCTACAACATGAAGTGGTAGACTCAGCTTTGGAATGCACAACAATAACAAATTCAGCAACCACAGACACAAGGGAATCATTCAACTAGCAACGTGGAAAAAATATTGAAGTAGCTCTTATCTAGTCAGACGCAATAGGCTGCAGACATCAAAAATTTGCAAGTTGCTCAGAGAAGCTTAGAGATTCAAGTGGGGAAGATACAATAAGAATTAAATACTAGGACATAAGGTGGTTTGCCAGTAGATATAGAGAATCCAAAATAACTTATGGCAATCACCTTGAGGAGTGGTAAAGAGTTTTTGGAAGAACATCTTAAGGAAACAAAGGAGGTAGATGCTAAGGTAGTGACCTAACAGGTTCCCAAAGAAGTTGTTGATAATTTAAGGAAGTTTGAGTACTTGAAAACTAAAGTTGCTAAACCATAAGTAAAGAATACACTGCCATTACCCTTCCCTCAGAGGCAAATTAAAGAGAAGGAGGACGCAATGTTTAAGAAGTTCTTTGATACATTCAGAGAGTATCATATTAACTTACCTTTGTTAGATATTTTATAGGGTATGCCTAAGTATGCAAAGTACTTGAGGGATGTGGTTTCTAATAAGGTCAAATTTCAGGATGTGGGGGCGATAACACTCACTGAAGAGTATAGCGCTATGATGACATGGAAAATCCCCAAGAAATTGAGAGACCTAGGAAAGTTACTCTCCCTATTCAAATTGGGAGTAAAGTGGTCCATGCACTGAGATACTTAGGGGCAAGCATAAATTTGATGTCCCTATGTCAATTTGTAAAATTAAGCTTGGGAAGGCCTAAATTGGCCTAGGCGGTTTTGCAGCTAGCAGACAAATCCATGGCATATTTGGAAGGAATCATTGAGGATTTCCCCATAAATGTTGGTAAATTTGTTATTTCTATTGACTTTGTTGTTCTTGATTTTGAGGTAGATGAATATGTATCAATCATCTTGGGGCATCCATTCTTAGCAACTAGAGGAGCATTGATTGATGTTAGATAAAACACACTCAAATGAGGGATAAGGATGAAGAAGTGGTATTTGATGTATATAAAGCACCCACACTAACGTCCCAATATAAAGATTTGTATATGATCAATGTGATTGAAGTGGAAAAGTGTGGGGATTACTTGATTGATCATCCTAAACTTTTACCACCTAAGCCTGATTTGATGCTAATTGATGAGCCTGAAAAGGCTTAAGTTGAAGAATCTGCTGCTCTTGAAAATTAGCACCCAAGAAGGGTGAAAAAAATAAGAAGATGGCCTCCAACTGTGAGAAAAAAGATGGAAGAATTTGGTTGAGTTGAGTTGGGTCGTACTGCAATACTAAATCAAGCGCTATTGGGAGGCAACCCAAGTTAAGTTGGTATTTTATTTTTAGTATTTATTTCATATAGTTTTTATTGTTGATTGAGTCATAGGTTTATGGGAAGTCTGAGTATAGAAAACCTGAGCTAAAAATCATGGCAAAAACTGAGTGTGGGATCCCGCGGATCCCATTAATACAAAAAAAATGCTACTAGCTAGGCCTATAGGCCTTAAAGAGTATTTTTATCTCTTGTTTTAAAATTTACTTTGGGGACAAAGTAGGTTTTTAAGTGTGGGGTATGGAAATTCCTAAATTTTAGCTCAATTTTAAAAAAAATTTGGTGTAAGATATTCTTATTGGTGTTATTTTTTATTACATGGTGCAAGTGTTTTGTTTGGTAAAATCAAGTTGAATGTCTGAATTATGACTCCTAGGCTCAAGTTTTTGACTTTTATTCTTGTTGGCTTAAAATTTAAATTCATGCTATTATTTGGTTGGGAGTCTATGATGATCCTATTCAGTTAATCATATGCCATGTGCGTGAGAGGTACTTTGTATATTCCTTGTGTCATGTGATGTATAGAACTTTTCCAGTGTGTGTGGAAAGCAAAATAAAGAGTATGGGATTAGGAGATAATTTAGGCATTTCTTTGATAGCTTTGTTTTATACCTTCTATTTGTCCTACCCTTTGTGTATTATCCTAGTTAACCCTCACTGAGCCTATAGCCTTTTCTTTGGTACCGCATAAGTATCCTAATCAATTCTTTGATGGTCCATAATTTGATAAAAAAAGTTCTTAAGTTCTTTAATGAAAAATTGAATTAGTAAGGAGTTTGAGAAATTGTAGAAAAAAAGGTGAAATTTATGCCCTAAGGTAAGAGTTATTGCTGTTTATATTTGATGTGTTATGATTGGAAATGATATAAATGGTGTTAGAAATATTCCCATGATTGTAGAAAATGAGAAACATTAAATCTTGAAGGATAAACAATATGCATACAACGTATTTGTGAAAATGCTTAAAAGAGATGGCGCAAAAATAAAAGAATAGGGTATATAAAGTGGTGAAATTTGGTTGTTGGATATTGGTTTTAAATATATAATGTAGTGTATTAAAGCGCTTAGAGAGGCTAGTTACTATTCCCAAATAGTTTCTACCCATTCCTTAGCCTACATTACAACCTAAAAAAGACCTATTTGATCCTATACCTGATATTCTGATATTAGTGGAGCATTACACTAAGGGAAAGCCTATGGTTCATTGTGTGTAACTTATGCATTCTTTGTGAGAGTGAGTGTAATTTGATTCTTATACCCATTGTTGTGAGTGATTATGCGAAACTCTCTTGTTGTGAGGGGCACATGTTTCATGAATGTGGGTGATTTTTATGTCGTCCTTGATTGAATTATAAGCATGAATTTCCCACATATTGAGTCAATTCTTGAGGATAGGATGTTTCGAAGTAGTGTCCTTGAGCTTTTAATTGTGTATAACATGCTTAGTGTAAACTTGCATTTTGTGTAGTCGTTGTAGTACTATCTTGAGTGTCTTTGTTTTAGTATAAGTGTAGTGTCACCTCAGATTTTGATGCTTAGAGTAAAGAGTCGTTCGAGGATGAACAAGAGTTTAAGTGTGGGGTGATGATTTGAGGTATTTTTATACACTTTGGTATCATTATTCTAGCTTATTTAGCCTTGTTTTGAGATTAATTCGTATGCTTAGTGTGTTAACATTGATATAAATAAGCATCTAAGTGTTCAAGTTCATGATTACAATGGTTCAAAGTGTTTTCAAACAAGTTTGTACTTAATTGAGTCATTTAGAGTTTAACCCAAAAATTAGTTTTACTAGCATGACCTAGATGTGTATCTAGTTGTTTTCGTTGGATTTTAATGTGTTTAATTTATTCCAAATGGTTTAAATATGTAATTATGAGTGGAACAACTTGTTTGTAATTGACAGAGTTCAATTTGATTAACTCTAGAGTCGGAGCGATAAGTTGAAGATCATGAAAATTGGCCTTATTTTAGCTTGTGTTTTGATTTATCGTTGAGAATATTGTGTTGTTTTGATCTAATATATGTGGTGTGTGATTATGTAGGAGGCTTTGTAAGCTTAATATTGTAATATATTGGTGATAAAAAGGCTCAAAATTCATTGGAAATACACTACAAAAGGCATGGAAAAAAGGAAGGACGTTCAACAGTTAACCAAAATTTTGGAAGCAAATTCCAATGAGCTGACGTGATCTCGATTTGCCGCATTGAATCTTCCACCTCCAGTGATGCGATAATCAGTGCGTCACATCGTTCTTGTCAACATGATCAGTGAAACATCGCGATGGGTCTAATTATGCATGGCCAAAATTTGGGAATTCCTTGCAGATACGGAGTCCTATGTTGAATATAATAAAAGAGCACTTAGAGGGAATCTTTGTGGGATTTTATCTTGGATTCAGTTCCACCCTTTGAAGACTCCCATATTAGTTAGGATTATACTATTAGATATACACCACACATGTAAGGACAATACCTGGACGTTTTGGATAATTAAGTGGTGTGACAGTGGTGGAGTAATTTGATGTGGCTGCTACACTAATTAGGTTTTATCATTATTTTTAATTAGCTTTTAATTTATCGTAACATTTATTCAATATTTTGTACTGTGATTATCAATATTATCGACTAAAAATCTTCTTCTTGGGGTTAAATCCAAGAACAAGAGTACTATTATTTTTGATTAAATTCATTTAATTTTGCTTGTCATATTTGGTGGTTTGTTTATTCTTGTTTTAATTATTTTATGGATTGATTTCCTATAAAATACATATATTGTCAACCTTGTGATCTCGGAAGAGGGAATAGGGAGATAGAACATGGGAATAAACAAACTTTGGGTTTTTATTTGTAAGATCCCTTAAAATTGTAAGCTTAACTCAGTCCCCTTAGATTGTGAAAAGGATCCCAGACTTAGAAATTTCAGCTGTGTTAAGACTTAGTCTTTTCTAAAGCCCTCAAATTTTGGGTAATTTATTTACGACCTTCATGACCTCAGAAAACTAGTTTTTAAGTTGATTCATGATTTATAAAGTTAAGAGTACATCCCAGATATGTTTTAGAATTTTTGGACAATCGTAAGGGCGTGTTTAGAATTCAAAAATAGTGTCTCGAGGTTATAAGCCCGAGACACCCTGCCCATAGCGGAGCTCCAGAGCCCACGGTGCCTAGCTTAGAGCGACAGTCTTGAGCCCGCGGCGCCCAGGCTAGTTCGGGCCATGTATTTTCCTACAGTTATGTTCCGCATCTGTAAGGGTAAATGGGTCATTTTCCCTTAACCCAATAGGTCCATAACACGGGATTAAAGCCTCAAATAGTATAATTGCTCATCCTTTTCACAATCCTCTCAAGAACAAGCCTAGCTTCATCAAGTTCAAGAATCAAGCCTCAAGAACTCACCCCAATCTCCACGAAATTAATAACCAAGGTATGTTAAGTGTTCATCCAAGGGTTTTCTTCCACCCTTGGAGTTCAAGAACCCCTTTTAAAATCCAAAGTTAATAGTATCATGAATTACATGTACCAATTGGGTTGTTTTATGTTAATGTTATTGTATGGGTTTTCAATCCAAGATTTAATTGTAGTTTTCATGAATATTAGATACCATGTATGTAATTGTTGTAAGCCCCATGTTGAAACAGTTGAATTGTGAATTGATTGTTATAGTCATGATGCATCAACATATTATTCATGCTCAAGTACAAGATTATGCCTCCTAGGTGTTTGAAAAAATACCTAAGTGAATAAATTGTGCATTGTGATCCATTGGTGATCTTAATGATGAATTCATGCTAGAACTACATGTTTAAAATTACTTCCATGTCAAATCTATGCCTTGTAAGTGTTTGATGGAATATCCATATGGGTGGAATGGTAATATCATGATATGTTTGCATGTTTTTCTATTCATGTACAAGTCCAAACATTTGTCGAAGTGCCTTAGTGAATGTGTTGCGGACATTTGATTGTCGTTATGTGTTCAAGTATTATCGTGTCTCATTATTATTGATGCTATCGAGTCCTGGGGGTATTTAATACCCAAAAATCTAGCTGTTTACCTAGAGCCATAAACAGTTATAGAATAGTCTCAGTAACATCATGATTAGTAGTACTCATTCACTTAGCAGAATTCAGTAAAGTCAGTCAGTTTCCAAACTCA
This sequence comes from Capsicum annuum, assembly GCF_002878395.1. Lineage (NCBI taxonomy): Eukaryota > Viridiplantae > Streptophyta > Magnoliopsida > Solanales > Solanaceae > Capsicum > Capsicum annuum. The sequence continues at coordinate 475,152 of NW_025893345.1, forward strand.
GTAAAACTCAGTATCAGTCCAGTTAAGTTCAATTTAATACCCAATGTCTTTCAGTTGGAGTAGGATTTAGCACCGAGCGAGTGCAGGGATGATGGTTTCACCGTTATAGAGGCAGAGTCGTTAGTAGTAGTCCATATACTCCAGAACTGCGTATCCAGTGTAGGATGAAGAGTCACCCATCAAACTAGGCTTGACTACCTCCCAGGGATCACCCGTTAGATTAGGCTTGACTCTGCCCAGGTGTCACCTGCCAGTTAGGCTTGGTATCTTGGTTTTCCAATGTTAGTACCCGTGGTATGGTATTAGCACCCTTCCAACTGGGGTCACAGGTTTGACCCCTATTAGCTCTTATTTGGGGCATGTCGGTTAGATGATTACCTCCCAAATTCTCAATTTCAGTCTTCAGTATAGAACTTGGTCTAGCTCTATAGAATTAGGACTGCCAAATATAGTCAATGAGTATCAATAATTCAGTTATCTGTAACTTCATATATCAGTTACTCACTTATCAAAATTCAGTACTCAGCTTCATAAAATCTTAAATACAGTAAACATATATATTTATGCACAGTATTGCATATTCAGTAATTATAGCAGTAACAGTTATTCACATACTCTCATGTTCAGTTACTCTATATCATTCAGTCAGTTCTTGTTCATGAATTTGAACCCATGTATTAACCCTACATCACTTAGCATACCAGTACATTCAAAGTACTGACGTATACCTCTCTTTTGCACTATGATTTCTTGTATCATAGGTTTATAAGCACGAGATCCTGACCATACTTAGCAACCTGACCTATAAGCAACATACTTATTAGTGAGTCCTCATAGTTTGAGTACAAAGTTATTATTTCAGTTTATCAGTAGATCAGTAGTCGGAGTTATTTGGGGGCTTGTCCCATCAACTCCTTATTCAAACAGTTAGAGGTTTTTTAATACTAGAGAATTTTTGACAGATATATCAGTATTCAGTTTTGAGTATTTATTTCAGATTGGAACCTTATGTAACAGTATTATTATTTAGTTATTGTAGCAGGTACCAGTCATGGTTTAGATTGTGGTCCTTTAGGATTATGAGCACCGTGTAGCGTCTGAGGTACAGACTCGGGGCATTGCATTATTCTTTTATAAAATAAAAAATATAACTTAGCATATAGGACAAAGATGTACTTGGATGCCTTAATGGATTTATACGTAGGATGATATCTATAATAACTTAATTTGATTATTACATTCCCGCTCAATGATGTAGTTGCAATGTCCAAATTAGGTAAGCGATTAGAGATCCAGAGACCATGATCATGTAATTTACCCTACGAATCAACAACCAAGATAATAAAGTTAACGAATGAAATTCAATAACATAGTATGATTGTTTAAAGTGCTTTAACCCCGGGCTTTACTCCATTGATTGTTCTAAGTACTTTTATTTGTGCATTATTACTTTAGTTTTAATTTATAATATTCCAAACTCTTTTTGGTTACCTTTGCATCAAATTAATCTTAGAAGTTATTACTTTAGTTTTAATTTATAATATTCCAAACTCTTTTTGGTTACCTTTGCATCAAATTAATCTTAGAAGTTAAACTAGAATTGAATCATTGTTAAATCAAGTCTCTGTGGGATCGATATTCAGATTTCTTGAAGGCCACTATATTACTTGATAAGACCACGTATACTGCGTGTGCGCTTGGGCACTGTCAATGAGCCTGAAAAGGCTAAAGTTGATAAATATGTTAACCTTGAGAGTTTACACTCAAGAGGTCAGAAACAAATAAGAAGATTGCATCCGAGTAAGAGAAAGAGGATGAAGAAATATGGATGAGTCAAATATTAGGTCATGCCACGATACTAAACCAGGCGCTACTTGGGAGGCCACCCAAGTTAGGTTAAGATATGTTTTATTGATAGTATTTTAGTTTTTACTTCCCTAGTTTTTTTTTTGTTGAGTCATAGGTTGATGGAAAGTTTGAGGACCGAAAAACCTGAGCTAAGGAGCACGACAAAGATTGAGTGTGGGGTCCCTCAGACCCTCTTGATGTATAAATATGCTACTATCTAGGCCTAGAGGCCTCAGGAAGTATTTCTATCCCTACCTTTCAAAGTATATTTTGGGTACAAAGTAGATTTTTAACTATGAGGTGGGGAAATTCCTATTTTTAGGGTAATTTTAATTTTTTTTATGTTAGGAATAAATATGGGATGTTCTTTTTAGTACTATATTTAACTGCGTGATGCAAGTTTTTTGGTTGTAAAGAGCATGTTAATTGTGTGAATGACTACGTTAGAGACGCCTAGGCTCATGATTATGACTTCTGTACTTCTTGGAATAGTTTGAATTCATGTGGTTGTTTGGTTAAGAGTCCATGATGATTCCACTTGAGTTGAGCATGTCCTATGTGTGTGTAAGGCTGTAGTATATTTCTTGTGCATATTATGTCTAGAAATTACCTAGTGTGTCAGCAAAGCAAAATAAAGAGTGTGGGTTTAGGAGATGATATAGGAATTTCTTTGATAGCCATATGTTATACCTTCTTTTTACCTACCCTTGTACATAATCCGAGTTAGCTCCATTAAGCCTTTAGCTTTTTCTTTGTCAGCCTCATATATAGCCTAATCCCCTTCTTTAATTGACCTTAATTTGATCCAAGCTCCTAAGCACTTTAGTGTAAACTTAGTTAAGCTAAGGAGTTGAAAATTCAATTAGGAGAAAGGTGAAATCAAAACCCCAAAGTGATAGTTATTAGGGTGTAAAAATTGTTGTGTTGTGGTTTGGAGTTAGAGAAATTATGCTAAAGAAATTTCTATTTTTAGCCTAGTCATGTTAAAATGAACCTGTTTTGGCCCTCGTCCTCCTTAGACATCGTGCACATCAACTAAATCAATCCTTAAGTTGAGATGGCTATCATAGGGGTACATAACGTATAATGGGTGTGAAGAAGGGTAAAATCAAATAATGTTTACATAGCATACTCCCACCATAGTATATGTGAATAAGCTTAATGAATTGGAGCAACATAAAAGATGTGGGTAGAGAAAAGTGGTGTGAGTTAGTTGTTAGAGATTGGTCATAATTAAAAGATTTGATGTATTGAAGAACTTAGGGAAGATAGTCACTATTCCTAGCCAAAATAGTTCCTACCCATCCTTTAGCCTATATTACAACCATTAAAGACCTATTTGATCCTAAGCTTCAACATTCTGATATTAGTTGAGTACTATACTATGGGAAAACCTATGGTTCATTGTGTGTAACTTTTGAATTTCATGTGAGGGTAAGCGTAACTTGATTCTTGTACCCATTTTGTTATAAATTATATTTATGTGACTGTTTATGGCTAACTCTCTTGTGTTGAGGGAACTTGTTTGATGATAGATGTGTGAATTGTATGACGTCTTTAATTGAATAATATGTATGAGTTTTCCAACTAGGTGAGTCAATTCTTAAGGCTAGGATGTCTTGGAAGTAGTGTTCTTGAACTTTCAAGTGTGTACATAGCATGCTTAGTGTAGAAATATGTGTTCGGTGTAGTCATTGTAATACTAGATTTAGTGTCTTGCATGCAGTAGAAGTGTAGAGTCTCCTTAACTTATTATGCTTATAGTGAAGAGTTGTTCATGGATGAACATGGTTTTAAGTGTGGGGTGGTGATATTAGGTGTAGTTATGCAATTTAGTGTTGCTACCCTAGCTTAATTAGCCTTGTTTTGAGGACAATTCGTGTGACTTATGTGTTCATAATGTTATAAAAATGAATCAAAGTGTTCAAGTATGTAATTACAATGTTTAAAGGTGTTTTCAAACAAGTTTGGGTTTAAATTTATCATTTAGAGTCTAGACGAGAAAACTCGGTTTACTTGAATGAGATAGGTGTTGTTATAGTAGATTTTGATTGATTCTAGTGGGTGTATTGATTTCCCAAGGTATTATTGTGTAATTACATGTGGAACGACTTATTTATAATGTGCAAAGTTCAATTGGAGTGAGCCAAGAGTCAACAATAAGTTAAAGAATAAAATGGTTGAGACTAATACGTAGCTTGAGTTTCTAGCTTGGTATCATTGATGATTTATTGTACGAAACTCAAATGTGTGGTGTTTGATCATGTAGGATGCTTCATGAGTTGATTGTGATGATATTTTGATGCCATAAAAGCTTCAAATTAAGTGGAAACAATACCACAAGGCAAGGTATATAAGGAGAAATACTTAGAAGAATATAGACGTCAAGAGGAAAAATCTAGTGACCCAACGCGAAAAGGTATGGCACACCAATCTCTAAACATGATAACCAACATGGAATGTTTCTCTCTCAAGTTGACTACCAAATGTGGCGCATCACTCTTCCTACATACAGCCAATTTCCTCCACTATAAATCGAACACTTTACACACAATGTAATTACCTTGGTCCATTTAGAGCATTAAGGAGGGGCTACTATACACTTCAAATAGGGTTTTCTCTTTTTTATTTAGTTCATTCATTGATTTAATCATGTATTCAATTAATTGGATTATGGTTATGTTGATTAGTCACTAAATGCCTCTTTTCTAGGTTTACGTCTAAGAACATGTTTGCTTTCATTATGAATTGAATTTGTTTGGATTGTTTATCACATTTGGTTATTTTTTCATCTTCTTTTTTACTATTATAAGGATTTCTCACACTTAGAATACACCTATTGTTGTCTTATGAAATTGGGAGGGGGAATAAGATGATAAAACATAAGTTTAATAAAGTAAGGTTCTTATTTATTTATAAAATACGAAAGTTGAATTAGCATCAAGGATAGGTATATACCTAGAGCCCTTTCCTGGTTAAAATGTAGGATGATAGCTTCATTCCTGTAATTGGATTATTACATCCCTTCTCAATGATGTAGTTGTAATGTCCATTATGAAGTCGATTAGAGGTCGGGAGACCATGATCATGCGATAAAACCTATGAATCAATAACCAATATAAGGAACCTAATTAATGAAGTTAAATAGCGTAGTATGATTGTTCAAAGTGCTTTAACCCCAAGCTTTAATCCATTGATTGTCTCAAGTCTTTACTTTACGCTCTGTTTATTTTGCTTTTAGTTTATAATTCTCAAAATCTTTTGGTTACGTTTCATCATTCTAATCATAATAGTTGAACTAAAATTTGATAGATGCTTAACACTAGTCTATGTGGAATCAATACTTGGATTGTAAAAGGGACACTTTACTACTTGTGAGGCCGTGTACACTTGCATGTGTGCTTGGGCGCAGCAAGTTTTTGGCGTCATTGCTGGAGACTTGTAATTACGCAACTATCTTATTTTTAGTTTAACTAGATTGAGTTGTACATAGTTTAGTAGTGTTTTCTCTTTATTTTTTTTACTTTCTATTATCAGACTTCTTGATATGGCAGCGTAGGGTAGATGGTTTTTGAGAGATGATGATTCTTGTTATTTTTGTGGTGGACCCTACCAAGAGGCTTTTTATCTAGATTTTGATAGAAGCACTTGGAGGGGACCTTCTTGTTTATGACCTGTAGAGCAGACCACAAGTTGGTGTATGGTGTATGGCAATATGTATCACTCTGCAGATATATGTGGTGCTAATCCAGATTCAGTCATGTTTGAGGGCATTGCTCAACTGACAATCAAGGAGGTAAATAAAGAGTTGACTCCCAAAATAGTTGTAGATAAAGTTGTTGATAATTAGAGAAAGTTTGAGTACTCGAAAACTAAAGTTGTTGGGTAGGTTAAGGAGATACCACCACCATTGTATCCATAGATGCTGAGAAAAGAAAAATATGAGAAGATCCTAGCTAATTTATGGAATAGACATAAGAATCACAACCATTCAACTATCATCTTTCTCTTGAGACTGCAATTGAGAAGGTGAATATAAGTGAGGGTATTATGGATAGTATAAATTTTAAAGTAGGATTGGTTTGGCCTCATTCAAAGCATTTTTCTAGATTATGTTTATATGACGTCTTATCTGTCGAATCATCTGAAATAGTGGGAGAGTGTGAAGATGAGAACCAAGAATCCTATATTCTTAATTTTTCACAAGAAAATCAACATAAAAACACACCTTACTTTAAGGCCGAGTGGTTTACCATGCACATTCTATTAACCGGTTCCTTAATATTTATGCCACCACTATATGAGCAAAGCAAGAACATGGATGCAAAGTTGGGGGTGAAATTTATATCCTTAAGATGGAGGAAAAAGTTGATGTGGGTCGTGTCGTGACACTAAATCAGGCGTTGCTTGGGAGGAAACCCAAGCTAAGTTAAGGTAGGTTTTGGTTTCAGTATATTTAGTTTTTACTTCACTAGTTAATGTTTTTGTTGAGTCATAGGTTGATGGGAAGTCTGAGTACAGAAAAACCTAAGCTAAGAAGCATGGAGAAGACTAAGTGTGGGGTCCCCCGGACCCCCTTGATATGTAAAGATGCTACTATCTAGGCCTAGAGGCCTCAGGGAGTATTTCTATCTCTACTTTTAAGTATACTTTAGGGAAAAAGTAGATTTCTAAGTGTGGGGTAGGGAATTCCCAATGTTAGGGTAAATTTAAAATTTTTTGTATTAGGAATAAGTGAGATATTCTTATTGATGCTATATTTGATTGCATAATGGAAGTGTTTTGATGGTAAAAAATATGTTGATTGTGTGAATTACTACTTTTGAGACTCGTAGGCTCATGATTATGACTTCCGTACTTTTTGGCTTAACGTTAAATTAGATCTATTGGTTGGTTAAGAGTATAAGATGATCTTACTGGAGTTGATCACGTGCCATGCGCGTGTGAGGCTGTAGTATATTCCTTGTTACATATGATACCTAGAACTTGTTTGGTGTTTTTAAAAATGAAAATAAAGAGTGTGATTTTAGGAGATGATATAGGTATTTCTTTGATAGCCATGTTTTATACCTTCTTTTTACTTATCCTTGTGCATAATCCTAGTTAGCCCCATTAAGCCTTTCGCTTTTTCTTCGTCAGCCTTATATGTAGCTTAATCCCCTTCTTTGATTAACCTTAATTTGATCCAAGATCCTAAGTGTTTTAGTGTAAACTTAATTAAGTTAAGGAGTTCAAAATTCAAGTAGCGAAAGGTGAAATTGAAGCCCCAAAGTGATAGTTATTAGTGTGTAAAAATTATTGTGTTGTGGTTAGGAGTTAAAGAAATTTGTGCTAGAGAAATTCCTATTTTTAGCCCAGTAGTGTTGCAATGAACTTGTTTTGGCCTTGGTCCTCCTTGGACATTGTGTACCTCAACTAAGGCAATTTCTTAAGTTGAGGCTGGCTATCATGGGGTACGTAACGTATATTGGGTGTGAAGAAGGGTAAAATCGAATGAAGTGTACATAACATACTCCCACCATAGTATATGTGAATGAGCTTAATGAGAAGGGGCCAAACAAAAGATGTGGGTAGAAAAAAGTGGTGTACGTTGGTTGTTAGATATTGATCTTAATTAAAAAATATGATGTATTGAAGCGCTTAGGGAAGATAGTCACTATTTATGGCCAAAATTGTTCGTACCCGTCCCTTAGCCTACATTACAACCATTACAGATCTATTTGATCCTAAGCTTCAATATTCTGATACTAGTTGAGTACTATACTAAGGCAAAGCCTATGGGTCATTGTGTGTAACTTGTGAATTCCTTGTGAGAGTGAGTGTAACTTTATTCTTGTACCCATTTTGTTATAAATTATATTTATGTGAGTGCTTAAGGGTAACTCTCTTGTTGTGAGGGAAAATATTTGATAATAGCTTGGTGAATTGTATGATATCTTTGATTGAACAATATGTATGGGTTTTCCAACTAGGTGAGTCAATTCTTGAGGCTAGGATATCTTGGAAGTAGTGCTCTTGAACTTTCAAGTGTGTACATATCATGCTTAGTGTAGAAACTTTCATTCGGTGTAGTCATAGTAGTACATACTTGAGTGTCTTACATGCAGTATAAGTGTAGAGTCTCCTCATCTTATGATGCATATAGTAAAGATTTGTTTGAGGACAAATAAGGTTTTTAAGTGTGGGGTGGTTATGTTGGGTGTATTTATTAAGTTTAGTGTTGCTATCCTAGCTTATTTAGCCTTGTTTTGAGGATAATTCGTGTGCTTTATCTGTTCATAATGATATAAATAAATCTACGTGTTCAAGTATGAAATTAAAAATTTTAAAGGTATTTTCGAACAAGTTTTGGTTTTAATTGAATTACAATGTTTAAAGGTATTTTTAAACAAGTTTGGGTTTAAATTGATCATTTAGAGTCTAGACGAGAAAACTAGCTTTACTAGTTTCAGCTAGGTGTTGTTCTAGTTGATTTTGATGGATTCTAGTGGGTGTATTGATTTCATAAGGTTATTATTGTGTAATTACATGTGGAAAAACTTTTACATAATCTGCAAAGTTTAATTGGAGTGAGCCAAGAGTCGTCAATAAGTTAAAGAGTAAGATGGACGAGACTAGTGCGTAGCTTGAGTCTCTAGCTCGGTATCATTGATGTTTTATTGTGTGGAACTCTAAAACGTGGTGTTTTATCTTGTAGGATGCTTAGTGACTTGATTTTCATGATATTTTGATGATATACAAGCAGAAAATTGAGTGGAAACAACACCACAAGGCAAGGGATAGTAGGAGAAACACTTAGAAGAATATCGGTGTCAAAAGGCAAAATCCAGTGAGCCAACGCAAAATAGGTGCAACGCGCCACTCCCTTAATGTGATTAAAAACATGAGGCACCACTACCTAAATGTGATAACCAACGTAGTACGTTGCTCTCTCAAGTTGACTACCAAATGTGTCACATCAGTCTTCCCACACGCGGTTAATTTCCTCCACTATAAATAGAACACTTTGCACACTTTGTAATTACCTTGTACGATTTGAAGCATTAAGAAAGAGATGCTATAAACTTGAAATAGGTTTTTCTCTCTATTTTATTTAGTTTATTCATAGATTTAATCATGTAGTCAATTGATTGGATTATGGTTATATCGATTAGTAGCTAAACGCCTCCTTTCCGGGGTTAAGGCCAAGAACATGTTTGTTATCGCTATGAATTGAATTTGTTTGGATTGCTTATCATATTTGGTGGTTTGTTAATCTTAGTTTTAACTATTTTAAGGATTGCGCACCCTTATAATATACCTATTGTTGTCTTATGAACTCGGGAGGGGGAAAAAGACAATAGAACACAGGATGAATAAAGTAAGGTTCTTATTATTTTATAAAATAAGGAATTTGAATTAACATCTAGGATAGGGATATACCTAGAAGCCTTACTTGGTTCACATGTAGGATGATAGCTTCATGTATCTAATTGGATTATTACATCCCTACTCAACGATGTAGTTGTAATGTCCAAGTTAGGTAGACGATTAGAGGTCGATACCATGATCATGTGATAAACCCTATGAATCAACAATCAAGATAAGCAACCTAACGAATGAAGTTAAATAGCATAGTATGATTGTTTGAAGTGCTTTAACTTTGGGCTTTAATCCATTGATTGTCTTAAGTCCTCACTTTACACACTTTTTACTTTACTTTTAGTTTATAATTCTCAAACTCTTTTGGTTACGTTGCACCATTATAATCTTAATAGTTGAACTGAAATTTGATAGTTGCTTAACACTAGTCCCTATTGGATCAATACTAGGCTTGTAAAAAGGCCACTTTACTTTTTGTGAGGCCATTTACACTTGCATGTGTGCTTGGTCACAATAATTTTTTAACTGAACTGTTCAATTATGTAATTACAATGATTGAAGGTGTTTTCTAAGAATTTTGTGTTTAAATTGATCATTTATAGGCTAGACGAGAAAACTAGCCTTACTAGTTTGAGCTAGGTATTGTTCTAGTTGATTTCAACGGATTATAGTAAGTGTATTGAGTTCCTAAGGTTATTATTGTGTAATTACACATTGAAAAAATTGTTTAGAATGTTCAAAGTTCCATTGGAGGAACAAAGAGTCAACAATAAGTTAAAAGAGTAAAATGGACGAGACTAGTGGTTAGCTTGAGTTTCTAGCTCGGTATCATTGACGTTTTATTATGTTGAACTTTATCGCGTGGTGTTTGATCATACATGATTCTTCTTTAGTTGATTGTGATGATATTTTGATGCAATAAAAGGTGCAAATTGAGTGGAAACAATACCACAAGGCAAGGGATAGAAAGAGAAACACTTAGAAGAATATAGGAGTCCAGAGGCAAAATCTAGTGAGCCAACGTTAAATAGGTGAAACGCATCACTCTACCAATGTGATCTCTCTCAAGTTGACTACCAAATGTGGAGCGTCACTCTTCCCACACACTGCCAATTTCCTCCACTATAAATAGAACACTTTGTAATTACCTTGAATGATTTGGAGAATTAAGGAGGAACTTCTATACACTAAAAATACTTTTTTCTCTCTTTTATTTAGTTCATTCATATATTTAATCATTATCCAATTAATTGGATTATGGTTATGTCGATTAGTGGCTAAACACCCCCTTTCCGGGGTTAAGGCCAAGAACATGTTTGCTATCATTATTAATTGAATTTGTTTAGATTTTTTTTATCATATTTGGTGGTTTTTTCATATTTATTTTAACTATATTAAGTATTTCACTCCCTTAGAATACACCTATTGTTGTCTTATGAACTCGTGAAGGGAAATAAGACAATAGAACACGGGATGAATAATGTAAGGTTCTTATTCTTTTATAAAATAAGAAATTTGAATTAGCTTCTAGGATAGGGATATACCTAGAAGCCTTGATTGGTTCACATTTAGGATTATATATTCATAAATCTAATTATATTATTACATCCCCACTCAACAATGTAGTTGTAATGTCTAAGTTTAGTAGACGATTAGAGGCCAGGAGACCATAATCATGCGATAAACCCTATGAATCAACATCAAGATAAGCAACCTAATGAATGAATTTCAATAGCATAGTATGATTGTTAAGATCTTTAACCCCAGGCTTTTATCTATTTATTGTCTCGAGTCTTTACGTTACGCACTGTTTACTCTACTTTTTTTTTTTTTATAATTGTCAAACTCTTTTGGTTACATTGCACCATTCTAATCTTAATAGTTGAACTGAAATTTGATATTTTCTTAACACTAGTCCCTGTGGGATCAATACTTGGTTTGTAAAAGGGACACTTTACTACTTTTGAGGTCACGTACATTTGCGTGTATGCTTGGGCACAACAAGTTTTGGATGATCTGAGATGGATTTATGCACTTCAGTGTTGTTATCCGAGCTTATTTAGCCTTATTTTGAGGAAAACTTGGGTGCTTAATGTGTTAATGATGATATAACTGGGCATCTAAGTGTTCAAGTACTTTATTACAATATTTAAGGTGTAATTCAAACAAGTTTGTACGTAATTTGATCATTTAGAGTTCATATGAGAAAACTAGTGTTACTAGCTTAAGCTAGGTGTTGTTCTAGTTGATCACGATGTATTATAATTTGTATAATGAGTTTATAATGGTATGATTGAGTAATTATGTTTGGAAAAACGTTTTTAAAGATTTTAAAGTAAAATTTAATCAAGCCAAGTGTCAAAACTAACTGAAAGATAAAATGGGGCAAAACGAGTATTCTTAGCTTAAGTTTCTAGTTCGTCGTTTAGGATGTTATGTTGCTTTGAGCTCTAATATGTTGTGTTTAATTCTATAGGATTCTTGGTGAGTCTATTATGATAATATATAAAGGATATAGAAGCTTCAAATAAAGTTTAAACAACACATAAACGCTTGGAATGGATCAACGAAAACACAAGACACAACTTGACGTGAATTGGATACCTTGGATGTCAAGGGAGCATCGCAGACCAAATAGAGGGACAATTGGCACATGAAATAAACCAGGAGCTTCCTATGGGACCCAAAACAGTGGGTATTCCTGATAAGCACATGTATTGCACCCTATTTCCCGCTATTAACTTCGTGACACGGACCTAGTGCAAACATTTGTTGTTTTGTCCTCCTATAAATAGGACAGTTGAACTTGATGTTATACACCTTGGATGGATTTAAAACATGGGTAAGGTCTGGGAAAAACTTAAATTAGGGTTTTTATTCTCTTACATTATCTTTTTTGATAGATTTTATATTCTATTCAATTATCTTGATTACTACTATGTCCATGAGTAGCTAAAAGCCTTTTTTCTGGGGTTAAGGTCAAGAACATGTTTACTTTTACTTTGAATTGAGTTTGTTTGAATTTCATATCATATTTGGCTGTTTATTCATTCTTTTATATTTATTTTAAGGATAATATGCCCTTATGATACATCCATTGTCGACTTTGTGAGCCCAAAAGGGAAAATAAGAAGATAGACTATGGTGATAAATAGAACAAGGTTTTTATTCTCTTATAAAATAAAGAATTTGAATTAGCCACTAGGATAGGGATATACCTAGAAGCCTTTATTGATTCACATGTAGGATGATATCTTAATGCATCTAAATGGATTATTGTATCCCGCTCAATGATGTAGTTGTAATGTCCAATTATGTAGACGATTAGAGGTTGGGAGACTATGATCATATGGTAAACCCCATGAATCAATAACTAAGATAAGTAATCTAATGAATGAATTTCAAGAAAGAAATATGACTGTTCATAGTGCCTTAACCCTGGGTTTTCAGCCATTGTTTGTCCAAAGTCTGTACTTTTCTGCAATACTTTAGTTCACTTTTAGTTTAAAACTTTCAAGACTCTTTTGGTTACATTGCAACACTTTAATCTCAATATTTGAATTTGAATTAGATATTTGTTGATATAAGTCTCTAAGGGATCGATATTCGGCTTTGGAAAAGGCTACTGTATTACTTGTTGAGACCACATATACTTGCGTGTGTGCTTGGGTGCAATAAATTTTTGGCGCTATTTTGTGTAGTCATTGTAGTAATATCTTGAGTGTATTTCTTGTAGTAGAATTGTGGAGTCACCTGTGCTTACGGTTCTTAGAGTAAAAATTTGTTCAAGGATGAACAAGGCTTTAAATATGAGGTGATAATCTGAGGTGGATTTATGCACTTCAATGTTGTTATTCAGGCTTATTTAGCCTTGTATTGAGGAAAAATTGTGTGCTTAATGTGTTAAATATGATATAATTTATCTTGTAAGTGTTCAAGTACTTTATTACAATGTTTGAGGTGTATTTTAAACAAGTTTGTACTTAATTTTATCATTTAGAGTTCATATGAGAAAACTAGTATTGCTAGCTTGAGCTACGTGCTATTCTAGTTGACTGTGATAGATTTTAATGTATATTATGAGTTAATAATGGTATTATTGAGTAATTATGTGTTTAAAAACTTTTTTAACTTGTTTAAAGTGTAATTGAATCAATCCAATATTCAAAACTAAGTGAAAGATATAAAGTGGCAAAACTAGTATTCTTAGCTTAAGTTTCTAGTTCGCCATCTTAGATGTGGTGTTGTGTTGATCTCTAATTTGTATTTTTTAATTCTATAGTATGATTGGTGAGTCTATTATGATGATATATTAAGGATATACAAGCTTTAAACAAGTGGAAAAAATGCAAAAAGGCTTGGAATGGATCAACGATAGCACAAGATACAACTTGATGTGAACTGGATACCTTAGATGTCAAGGGCGCGTCGCAGACCATATTGAGGGTGCTAAATAGGAGGTTCCTAAGGGAACCAAAACAGTGTGTATCCATGATAAAGGCATGTCATGGACCCTATTCCTTGCTATTAGCTTCGCGATGTGGACCTAGTGCTAAAATCAGTAGTTTTGTCCTCCTGTAAATAGGGTTGTTGAACTTGATGTTATACACCTTGGACAGCTTTGAAACATGGAGAGGATCTGTAAAACACTTCAATTAGGATTTTTATTCTTTTAATTTAAATTTTTAATAGATTTTATATTGTATTCAATTATCTTGTTTATGACTATGTTCATGAGTGGCTAAAAGCCCCCTTTCCGGGGTTAAGGCCAAGAACATGTTTACTATCATTTTTGATTGAGTTTTTTGAATTTATTATCATATTTGGTTGTTTATTTATCCTTTTTATAAATATTTAAAGGATTATATACCCTTAGGATACATCCATTGTCGACATTGTGAGCCCGAAAGAGGGAATAAGAAGATAGAATGTGGGGATAGATAGAACAAAGTTCTTATTCTTTTATAAAATAAGGAATTTCAATTAGCTACTATGATAGGTATATACCTATAAGCCTTAATTGGATCACATGTATGATGATATCTTAATATATCTAAGTAAATTATTATAACCCGCTCAACGATGTAGTTGTAATGTCTAATTAGGTAGATGGTTAGAGGTCGGGAGACCATGATCATATGATAAACTCTACGAATCAAAAATCAAGATAAGTAATCTAACAAATGAAGTTCAATAGAATAGTTTGATTGTTCAAATTGCCTTAACCCGAGGTTTTCATCTATTGCTTGTGCAAAGTATGTACTTTTCCGCTTTACTTTAGTTTACTTTTAGTTGAAAAACTTTCAAGAATCTTTTGGTTACATTTTACCACTTTAATATCCATAGTTAAACTTGAATGTAAGATCCCGCAAAATCCTAAGCTTAATTCAGTCCTTTTAGGCTTGTAAAGGGGTCCCATACTTAGAATATTTTAGCTAAGTACTCAGACTTAGTGTCATTTTAACCTACGAAGGTTGGAAATCTTATTTCGTGACCTTTATGTCAATTAAATGTTGATGTCTAGGTTGATTCATGATCTGGAATATCTGTAGGTGTTTACAGACAAGTTTCAGATATTTCGGACTTCGTTTTAAGCTCCTTTGAAATCCCAAAATAGTGAATCAACGCGATCTTGGTGAGCTGCATTGACTATCGCATTGATTAGTATTTTCCCCAGCTACCAGCGCCCAATTCAAGTGAATCAAGGAAACCATGGCATGATACGTTGGCTATCGCGTCGACCTGAGCGTCGGTAACCTAGTTTTCAGTCATTAAAAGACACATTCTTAGAGGTATTTAGGTCTTTTTCCCTATACCCTCATCCCCAAAACAAAAAATTAAACTCCCTATAGAGAAAATATAGTTATTCTTTCTCAAATTTGCTCAATAACAAAATCCTAGGAAATCCAATTTCAAAGCATGAACTCAAGATTCAACCATAAGCTTTCAAAAATTCTTCAACAAAGGTATGTGAAGTGTTCATCCAATGATTTCTTTCACCCTTGGACTCCAAGAATCTCTTTTGAACTTCAAGTAATTGATTTTATTATTTCCATGGTTGAAATTAATGTTTATCCGTGATTGCTATTTGGATTAAGTTCCTAATTCATGATTATATATATATCTAATGTGAAATTGATCATTATGTGTGCAGATTCATGTCAATCCATGATAAACCCTTGACTTGTGAAATTAGAGATAAATTATGATGATCACTTGTTGTTCAATAGTATATGCATATACTATGCTCAGCAAGTTCTTGATAAATTATCCATGTGAACTATTAATAGAATGAAAACATGTCAAGATAGCTTATGTGTAAGCTATCTCATGCAAATGTTTGTCAAAATACCCCAATAAATGCATGATGATCAAGTTCATAGTTTACATGTTTCATGTTATGCCATGCCTCTTAATTTATGCTATCGAGTCCTCGGGGTACTTGTACCCGACAATTTAGCTAATTACCTAGAGCCATGGTCAGTCATAGAATAGTATCAGTTACGACACGATAAATAGTACTCTCAGTTAGTTACATAACTCATGAAAAATCAGTAGAATATATATTAGTCCAGTCTAATTCAGTATCTAGTTCAGACCTCAGTATACTCAGAAAGATAATAGAATTCAGTAGTATTCCATCAGTTAATGAAACTCAGTTGATTTTGGCTAAATAGTAATCTCAGTAATTATTCAATCCAGCTTAGTACAGACTAGAAATTAGTTTAGCGTCTATTAAGTTAGGAGTAGGATTCAACACCGAGTTAACCCAAGGATGGGGGCATTCCCATTAGAAGAGGGTTTGAACCTTAGTAGCAATCCTTGCATTACAGTCTATGTAGCCAACGTTGGTTGAGGTATCTTCCTGAAAGACATTATGAGGGTTGATACTACTCATCCGAGTTATCCTATCAGCGAGGGTTGATTGATAAGCTTCCTGTTAGAGAGGGTTATCTCACAGCTTATCCTTACTCGTGGAACGGTATTAACACCCTTCCAACTGGGGTTATAGGTTGGACCCTAAATTATTTATAAAAAGGGAATGTCAGTTAGATGATTACCTCTCACAGTTTTAGTTCCAATCGTAGTCTCAAAATTGAACTCAATTCAGTTCGACAGATTTAGGACTATTAGACATAGTCACTCAGCTCAGTACAAAACTCAGTATGGTTCCCTAGTATTTAGAACTATCAAATACAGTCAATAAGATAATAAGTAATATAGTATTCCTAAACTCAGATATTGGATATCAGTATTTCGATTCAGTACTGAGTATTAGCACGATCTTAGTTATAGTCTATGTATTCATGCATGTACTCTTACTCAGTCATACTCATGTTATTCAGTTATTATTGTGCATGCATATGAACCCTGCATATCAACCTACCTCACTGAGCATACCAATACATTTAAAGAACTAACACATGCTTTTCTTTGAGTTATGATGTCTTATATCAAAGGTTCAGGCACGAGCTCCAAAGCACCCTTAGCAGTTTAAATTCTCATCTTTCAGAGTAGTGGTGAGTCCTCATAGTTCGAGATCATGCTTATTATTTATAGTACTTTAGTTTTATTTTAGTAGATGGAGTTAGTTAGGGGCTTGTCCCATCAACTCCACAGTTCAGATAGTTAGAGGCTTTTTCAGACTAGAGTATTTCTAGATAGTTGTTAAATTTTTAAGTACTTATATTTAGTTTTTGTATTTTGATACCGCATTCATATTTATTTACAGATCTGAACCTTATGGAATATGTTTCCGCCTATTTCTGCATAATTATAGTATTTTTACTCCGTTATTGAATCATGTACCAGTTATGGGTTAGCTTGTGGTCCTTCGAGATTATGAGCATCATGTGGCATTCGAGGTACAGACTCGGGGTGTTACAAACTTTGTATCAAAGCCTAAGGTTCAACAGTGTCCTAGGAAGTTTGAAAGTCATATCTAGTAGATTTGTGTATGGGTGTGTTGCGCGCCACACTTATGGACAAGAGGCTACGAGATGTTTTAGGAAAAGCCACCCCTTTTTCAGTATTCATGTCGTGCTAGCAAGCATGAGATGCAGTTACACTCTCTTTCTAATCCTAGATTTTCTTTTGTTTACAGAATATTCCCCCTAAAAGGACTAAAGGTAGAGGAACAGGAGTTCAGTCAGCCCCTCAGCTCGTCCATCCAGATCCCTTGGGCGAGCATGTTTCCCATGCAGAATTCAGAGTAACATTCACCACCCTAGCTTATTTTGTGATAGCCCAGAATAAACGTCCAATTGTGGTTCTGGCCAACCTAGTGGCCAATACTACTGCTGCCAGGATTCGGGACTTCGCCTGAATAAACCCTTTATTGTTTATTGGGTCTATGTCAGATGAGGACCCTCAAGAATTTCTTGATCAGGTTTAGAAGGTTAACGATATCATGGGGGTGACTATTGTTAAGCGGCTGAGTTTGCCACATATCAGTTATAGGATATGGCTCACTCATGGTTTAAATAGTGAAAGGCAGAAAAGGCCGTAGATGCAGGGCCCATAGAATGGGAGGAGTTTGTAGTTACTTTTTTAAATAGGTTCTTCCCACTAGGGTTGAGGGAAGCAAAGTTTTTGGAGTTTATAAACCTGAAGCAAGTAAATATGATAGTGTAGGAGTATTCTCTAAATTTTACTCAGTTAGATAGATATGCCCCGCATTTTATAGCAGATGGCAGAGCAAAGATGAGTAAGTTTGTATTAGGAGTGTCTAGCAGGGTGGTCAAGGAGTGTAGGACCGCAATGCTTATTAAAAATATGGACATAGCAAGGCTCATGGTCCATGCTTAGTAGATATAAGAGGCCAAGAATAAAGAGAAGGAGAGAGAAAATAAGAGGGCAAAAACAGGTAGCTTTAATTTCGCTCAGCCTACGTCAGGGGGTGGGAATCGTTCTCAGTTCCAGATCCTTCCTTAGCTAGTGATCCAATGCCAAAATTCAGAGATGGCAGCTGAGATAGGACATTAAGCCCTAAGCCCCAGGGCAGTGTTAGCAGTGCCCGAACCAATCCACTTTGCTAGAAGTACGGCAGAAACCACCAGGGTATTTGTAAAGTTGGTAGCGATATGTGTTTCATATGTAGCAAGCCAGGCCACAGGGTCAGAAAATTTCCTCAGGTTGGTTCGCAGAGTTATCATAATCGTCTTCCATCTCAGTTCGATCACCCAAATCAGCAGGGTGCCTCTTCCAGTGCCACCAGTGGGCAGCGCCCAAACAGACTCTATGCTCTTCAGTCTAGATAGGATTAAGAAAGTTCTCCTAATATGGTCAATGGTACATTACGAGTTTTCATTTTGCATGTTTACGTGTTCCCAGATCCAGGATCTTCTTTATCTTTTGTTACTCCATATATAGCAGTTGATTTTGGAGTGAATCCTGAAATTCTAGCAGAGTCCTTCTCAGTTTCTACCCAGTGGGTAAATCTATCATAGCCCAATAGGTATACAGGAACTGTTCGGTTATGATATTTAGAAAGTCACCTCCGCAGATTTAGTCGAATTAGAGATAACTGATTTCGATATCATTCTGGGCATGGATTGTCTTCATTCCAGCTATGCCTCAGTCGACTGTAGAAATAAAATTGTCCAATTTCAATTTCCGAATGAACCTATCCTAGAGTGGAAGGGTAGTACTTCAGCACTTATGGGTCAACTTATTTCTTACCTACAGGCTAGAAAGATAATATCTAAGTGATGTGTCTACCATCTCGTTCGAGTCCAGGACTTTTGTTTAGAAACACCTACTATTGAATTAGTGTCAGTAGCTTGTGAATTCCTATATGTGTTTCCTAAAAATATTCCCGGAGTTCCTCCCGAAAAGGAAATTGATTTCGAAATTAATCTTCTCCCCAATACTCAACCCATATCTATCCCGCCATACAGGATGGCTCTAGCAGAACTCAAAGAACTAAAGGAAAAGTTAAAGGATCTCTTAGATAAGGGATTCATCAGACCCAATGTATCTCGTGGGGGCACACCAATTTTATTCGTGTGTAAGAAAGATGGTTTCCTCAGAATGTGTATAGATTACTGTCAGTTAAACAAAGTTCCGTCAAGAACAAGTATCTACTCCATAGAATCAATGACTTTTTTGACTAACTTCAGGGTGCTAGTTATTTCTATAATATAGATCTCAGATCAGGCTATCATCAGGTCAGTATAGCATCCTGATTCCCGAGAATCGGAATGCCACACGGTGCTTATAATCCTGAA
This sequence comes from Capsicum annuum, assembly GCF_002878395.1. Lineage (NCBI taxonomy): Eukaryota > Viridiplantae > Streptophyta > Magnoliopsida > Solanales > Solanaceae > Capsicum > Capsicum annuum. The sequence continues at coordinate 494,591 of NW_025893345.1, forward strand.
GGACCACAAGCTAACCCTTTTTCTAATATTTGTACCTATTCACTGCATAATATAATAAAATACATGCAAAAACTGGCAAACACTTGCCATAAGGTTCACATATCTAGAAATATACAATACCTCAAACCACAATATAATACATCTATCTGAAAAGCCTCTACACTGCCTGAACTGTGGAGACGAAGGGACAATTTCCCCAACTAACTCCGTCTACTAAAATCAAATACTGTAATAACAACATCCTCGGATGATGAGGACTCACTGCTGCACCCACTGCTGCTATACAAGTGACTTCTAAGATGCTCCAAGTTTCACTCCTCTGAACCTATGGTGCCCCAAAATAAAAGAACACCATAGCGTGAATGCGTCAGTACTAAGATGTACTGAGTATGCAAGTAGGAAAGGCTAAATGCAAGGGCTTATGCATGAACATTTAATCAACAGGAATAATCATGAGAATAAAGAATGAGCATACATATATGAATGCACAAATCACAACCACTATAAAAATTATAACGACTCTAGATACCACAACTCGGATACTACTTTACTATCCTCGGAACTCACTACTCTACTGGGGTACTGCATTACTGAATCACAGGATACCAATACTGATCAATTGAATACACTCGCACCCCTGACTCCTGAAGATTTATACTGATACAGAAACCGTGGGAAGTAGTTACATAAATCACCATGAATTCTCATAAGTAACTGAATATGAGGGGGTGCACGCAATAATTTGAATAATATCTTTGATTTCGTAAAACATGCGTAGGGAAAATGAAGACTCACATGGATTAAATTTCATTATCCATACTTCTCATAATATTATAGAGAGGAAAACATAAGTAAAATCCCATAAATCATCATAAAATCATCAATATTCATCATAAATTCTCATGATTCATCATAGACAACCAAACTCATCAACTCAAGACTCGGAGCGACTCGATAGTTCAAGAAACATACTCTTAAGGACAGGGAAGTTTCCTATAATCGACAACCCCACGTGAGCCACGTGGAATACCAATGTTTATCCTCCTAGGGAAAGCACTCCCATTGGCGGGAGTGTTGTACTCTTGCCAGAGAGTATAACCTAAAAGCTTTCATAATCACAATTCGGCTCTCTGGCCAACAATATCATCATCAACAATCCTACGGTGGTACATAGGTTTGGGAAAATACGAAATTTTTCTCTCGGTGCTAAGTAATACTCCCCGACTAGCTCAGAACGCGTTAGAAAATCCACCACAACATCACAAGAGTCTATAATAAAGACCAAATCAAATCTCTTTCTCATTTATCAAATCATATCAATTTGTGGATTCCTAACTCAACACAGTTTAGCTCAAAAAATTTTAATTTTCTTCAACATCAACATGGTACCAATAACACAGCATTTCGTCTCTGTGAGCTTAAAATCAATATAAATCATCCCGACTCTGCGGGTGCAAATCAATATTCTCAAATGATCATTATTTTATTTCAATATTCAAATCATGACAATAAATTTTGAAAAGCATTTAAGATCATCAAATAATAGTAAGATTTTGTATGTCGTAATGTAACTCAAATCATGGCTCTTATACCAAGAATCCTCAAAAAAATAATCTCATAGTAGTGGTAAGCAATTTATGGCATAAAATCTCAATTCAAGAAAACATGATAATAATGTTATTATGTATACCAATATTGGACGATTCAAAGTTCCATAAATCATATCTTGAAAACACTTGAAATATCAACTCATGGTAGAAATATGAAATTCGCCATATCAAATCATAACTTGGGAATAAGAAAGTAATCATGTACATCAAAGCTTAAACAATTTATATTTTCATAACCTCATAATTCTTCATTAAAAAATCTTGGGTATTTACCCACTTTACAAAATCATGAAATTCCAATGATAAAATCAATTCTTTGGGAACAAGAATGAAAAGATATTCTTGTTCAAAACCCCACATACTACGTTCTCACGGAATTCATGTTAAGTTCTCAAATCATCAAAAATTCATCGACCATAGCACGACTAAGATTATTGGAGAACTGACTCAGCTCTAGACCAGTAGACTATTTCGGGCATACGTACCCCCAGCAATCCATAACATAAGTAATACGTAGTATACAACAACGCATACTCACATACCCACAAGCCATCATGCACCATGCATTCATTAATACCACACACCAATCATTTGAAAATCATATTCATATACAAGTATTGGGATCTCATGCCATTACATCGTAGATCATTCAACAAGTATGCATATGGTTAAGGAACAATACAACATAACATAGTTCATCCAATCGGGATACACACAAATGACATATATTCAACACATCATGGTTCACTTCTCAAGGTTTTTTCCTTTAAGATCTTGGTATATGCAATTCGACCCACAATTAGACATTTCACACTTAGCGTGGCCTAATGGCCTTACCATTTCCCTCAAGCATCATAGTAAACATGTAGAATGCAAGTATTGTATGAACTCATCACTTCGATCACAAGGGGTGATACGATCTATTCTTCTTCAACTAGGCATTTCTACAATTACCTTGCATGCACCATTTAGGCATAGGTTAGTATGAACAATTACATGTGCTACAACACCATCATTCATCTTAATTCCACCAACTAAATCCCTCGTCCGCACTTACAACCATATCATAAGCCTTCCACATAACATCCCCAATTTTAGACAATAACATGGAGTTCATGTTGAACGTAT
>NW_025893345.1:500328-509055 GCF_002878395.1 Capsicum annuum
GGAAAATAATACAAGTTCTCAGCTGAATGGGGTATTTATAGAGGTTTAAAGGAGGGGTGAAAGACCAAAATGCCCTTCTGAAACAAATAAAACCCGAATCTATCCTTTAGTGGTCTATCCGGTAGGCTGAAGTAAATTGGCCATAACTTTTTACTCCGATGTCCAAATTGGATAAAACATTTTTTATTGGAAAGAAGACTCTCAGGGCTTTCCGTTCATATATATAGCAGCTAACACAGTTCATTATGTACAAGGAGTTATGATCGTTTGAAGTTGAAAAAAAAATCGCCTGGCTGCAGTATTTTTTTTGCTACACATTTTACTGTTCACAGTTCGATTGGAATGGTCGTAGTTTGATCGGAATGGTCGTAACTCATCGCTTGAGTGTCCGTTTTGGGTGATCCACATACTGTTGGAAAGCTTATTCAATGCTCTACGAAATGGTGGGTCGAAATCCATGAAATTACACACAGAAAAATTATAAATCATTCTCGAAGATAGGATCCAATATGGTTACGCACAAAATTTCGACAAAATTTTTTTTGAGGTATTACATCATCTCCCCCTTGGAAACATTAAACCTCGAATATAAAGGCCAGATGAAGAACACCAATCGACTGGGTTTATTCAAGAAAGGAACACATCTCAAAACATAACCACACGACTGAAGCAACCAATACTCTGCGTACGTTCACTAGTCATGAACATCTATCGCATAAAACATTCCACAACCTACTCATAGGTAAATTGTCACAACACACATGCATCTAATATGCACGGAATCATAAACCAACCAATCTCTTCAATACATGTTCCTACATGCCCACAATTCGAGTTCCTTTCTATTGAACGTGCATATTAAATACGAATATACCTAATATACCAAATTCTCAAAAGCATAACTAGAAATGTAATGAACGATGGGGTTAACATCATAGAAATAGCATGGAAATGCAATTATTATAACATTATGGGGTATCTACCCCTTGGGACCCAAGGTCCCTTTAGACATATTTCACGGAAATAAGAATTGGTCGGGAATTGTCTCCCTTTACTGCTTTTCCATACCTACTGGCACCACTACCAGATTCCGAGGGCCTGACTTGTCACTTTCTCTATCATCCTTCTCTCAGTTTTAAGTCATCGTCAGACACTTTTGAACACTTGGCTAAACCCCAAAATGAACTACAACCAATGTACTCTAGAGTCTGAGGCACAACAGTGCACAAAATGATAATTTAATTCATCCAGAAAGACTACACCTGAAAACATAAATTCTATACCAATGCTACTTCTTGGAATACAACTCTTATATTTCCTTAGTCCCTATAATCATCATCATATACATACACTCTTTTCAATACTTACTTGTATCACTAAACACATTATCTGCTTCGATTGTTTCCTAGGCTACTAATACCATACTCACATCTTAATACTTAGTTTGGAGTCCAGAAACTTACATTCTTCAAAGATTCAAGCTTATCTTCTAAAACATAACATGAATATCCATAAATCTTTAATAAACACACTATTCTCATTCTAGCCTTCAAATATCACATCTCTTAAACTTATACTTCTCTAAACCATGAGAATCGCAGCTATATCTCTATCAATCAACACATATAATTCCCAACTTCCTTACTTAGATTCTTACATATATAATTTCAAGCCTATTCATTCACCATATAAATAGCTAACCCCATAATGCATACTCTGCTCACTTTAGAGAACACTGTCCCGAAACTATCTGCGGTAACCGTCAGAGAAAGTTCTATCTGAAAAACTTTGGCTTCACTACTTCTGTTACCTTAAGAGTAAGGTAAATCTGACATAAGTAGATCATTACAAGAGTTTACATAACTCTCTTGGAAAATCTTGCTATAGCACGATCTGGATCATTAACGAACGGAAACTCTTCTAAACATCTCATAGCCTCCCATACATGAATGTGGCACGCAACACACTCTTGTACAAAACTCTACTAGATGCGGCTTTTCGGACTCCCTAGGACACTGTTGAATCTTAGGCTTTGATACCAAGTTTGTAACACCCCGATTCTTGATAATTGGAATGCCACACGGTGCTTATGATCCGAAAGGGCCACAAGCTAACCCTTTTTTTGATATCTGTACCTGTTCACTACATAATATAACAAAATACATGCGAAAACTGGCTAACACTTGCCATAAGGTTCAAACAACTAGAAATATACAATACCTTAAACCACATACTAATACATATGTCTGAAAAGCCTCTACACTGCCTGAACTGTGGAGTTGAAGGGACAATTTCCCCAACTAATTCCATCTACTAAAATCAAATACTGTATTAACAACATCCTCAGATGATGAGGACTCACTGCTGCTATATAAGTGACTTCTAAGATGCTCCAATTTTCACTCCTCTGAACCTATGGTGCCCTAAAATAAAAGAACACCATAGCGCAAAAGCGTTAGTACTAAGATGTACTGAGTATGCAAGCAGGGAAGGCTAAATGCAAGGTCTTATGCATGAATATTTAATCAACAGAATAATCATGAGAATAACGAACGAGTACACATATATTAATGCACAGTTCACAACCACTATAACAATTATAATGACTCTAGATACCACAGGTCGGATACCACTTTACTATCCTAAAAAACTCACTACTGTACTGGGGTGCTGCATTACTAAATCACAGGATACCAATACTGATCAATCGAATACACTCACACCCCTGACTCCTGAAGATTTATACAGACACAGAAACCGTGGGAAGTAGTTACATAAATCACCATGAATTCTCATAAGCAACTGAATATGAGGGGGTGCACGCAATAATTTGAATAATATCTTTGATTTCGTAAAACATGCGTAGGGAAAATGAAGACTCACATGGCTTGAATTTTATTATCCATACTTCTCATAATATTATAAAGAGAAAAACATAAGTAAAATTCCATAAATCATCATAAAATCATCAATATTCATCATAAATTCTCATGACTAATCATAGACAACCAATCTCATCAACTCAAGACTCAGAGCGACTTGATAGTTCAAGAAACTTACTATTATGGATAGGGGAGTTTCCTATAACGGACAACCCCACGTGAGCCACATGGAATACCAATGTTTATCCTCCTAGGGAGAGCACTCCCATTGGTGGGAGTGTTGTATTCTTGCCAGGGAGTATAACCTAAAAGATTTCGTAATCACAATTCGGCTCCCTGGCGAACATTATCATCATCAACAACCCTACGGTGGTACATAGGCTTGGGAAAATACCAAATTTCCCTCTCGGTGCTAAGTAATACTCCCCGACTAGCTCAAAACGCATTAGGAAATCCACCACAACATCACAAGGGTCTATAATAAAGACCAAATCAAATCTCTTTCTCATTTATCAAATCATATCAATTTGTGGATTCCTAACTCAACACATTTTAGCTCAAAATATTCTAATTTTCCTCAACATCAACATGGTATCAATAACATAGCATTTCGTCTCTGTGAGCTTAAAATCAATATAAATCATCCCAACTCTGCGGATGCAAATCAATATTCTCAAATGATCATTATTTTATTTCAATATTCAAATCATTACAATAACTTTTGAAAAGCATTTAAGATCTTCAAATCATAGTAAGATTTTGTATGTCGTAATGTAACTCAAATTATGGCTTTTATACCAAGAATCCTCAAAAAATAATTTCATAGTAGTGGTATGCAATTTGTGGCATAAAATCTCAATTCAAGAAAACAAGATAATAAGGTTATTATGTATACCAATATTGGACGATTCAAAGTTCCATAAATCATATCTTGAAAACACTTGAAATATCAACTCATGGTAGAAATATGAAATTCACCATATCAAATCATAACTTGGGAATAATAAAGTAATCATGTACATCAAAGCTTAAACAATTTATATTTTTCATAACCTCATAATTAGTCATTAAAAAATCTTGGGTATTTACCAACTTTACAAAATCATGAACTTCCAATGATAAAATCAATTCTTTGGGCATAAGAATGAAAAGATATTCTTCTTCAAAACCCCACATACTACGTTCTCACGGAATTCATGTTAAGTTCTCAAATCATCGGAAATTCATCGACCGTAGCACGACTAAGATTATCGTGGAACAGTCTCAGCTCTAGACCAGCAGACTATTTTGGGCATACGTACTCCCAACAATCAATAACATAAGTAATACGTAGTATAAACAACGTATACTCACATGCGCACAGGCTATCATGAACCATGCATTTCGACCAATCATTTGATGATCATATTCATATACAAGTATTGGGATCTCATGCAATTACATCATAGATCATTCAATAGAGATGCATATGGTTAAGGAATAATACAACATAACATAGTTCATCCAATCGGAATACACACAAATAACATACATTCAACCCATCATGGTTCACTTCTCAAGGTTCTTTTCTTTAAGATCTTGGTATATGCAATTCGACCAATAATTAGACATTTTACACGTAGCATGGCCTAATGGCCTTACCATTTCCCTCAAGCATCATAGTAAACTCGTAGAATACAAGTATGGTATGAACTCATCACTTCGATCACAAGGGGTGATACGATCCATTCTTCTTCAACTAGGCATTTCTACAATTATCTTGCATGCACCATTTAGGCATAGGTCAGTATGAACAATTACATGTGCTACAACACCATCATTCATCTTAATTCCACAAACTAAATCGCTCCTCTGCACTTACAACCGTATCATAAGCCTTCCACACAACATTCCCAATTTTAGACAATAACATGGAGTTCATGTTGAACATATACATAGAAATTAGTCTAGTTATTTATAACTTATTATGTCCTAAGAACGTAAATTTATAGCCTCTAAGACAATTCCACAAACACCTTACATGCACTTTTAGGCATGGGAGAATTCGTCAAATTCTCATGTTTTCCGCCACCCCATATATCTTATCCAACACACATAATCATCACATGCATGTATCAACCAACATACACCATCACCACACACATATATATATATCAACCAACATGCATAATCATCATATATATATATATATATATCAAGTAACATACATAATCAACATATATATTTCAACTATGAAATATCAATCAACACATATATATATATATATTGATATATATCATCAAAGTCTAGAAAATATATATATATATGTATATATATATACATAACTTGAACTTTCAGAAAGGGATTTTTGGACTCTATGGACGAAATGAGTCCATAGATAAACACTTGCATACCTTAGATTTCGTGGCCGAAAGAGATTGGCGGAAGGAATTCTTGAATCAAAGCCTCCAATTAATTTTCCCCAATTCAAAATCCTAACCCTAACTTGATATATATATATATATATATACATACATATAAGAGAAATGAGAGGAAAATAATACAATTTCTCAGCTGAATGGGATATTTATAGACGTTTAAAAGAGTGGTGAAACACCAAAATGCCCCTAAGGAATAAAAAAAGCCCAAAATTGTCCTTCAGTAATCTATGCGATAGGCTGAAGTAAATTGGCCATAACTTTTTAGCCCGATGTCCAAATAGGATAAAACCAATTTTAATTGAAAGAAGACTAAGGGATTTCTATTGATATATAGCAGATCACTCAGTTCATTATGTACAAGGAGTTATGATCATTTGAAATTGACTAAAAAATCGCTCGGCTTTAGTATTTTTCTTGCTGCACATTTTACTGTTCACAGTTCTATCGGAATGGTTGTACTTTGGTCGGAATGGTCATAACTCATCGCTCGAGTGTCTGTTTTGGGTGATCCACATATCGTTGGAAATCTTATTCGATGCTCTACAAAATGGTGGGTCAAAATCTAAGAAATGACTCACAGAAAAATTATAAATCATTATCAAAGATAGGATCCAATAGGTTTACGCACAAAATTTTGACAAAAATTTTTCCAGGGTATTACATCATCTCCCCCTTGGAAACATTCGTCCTCGAATGTGAAGGCTAGATCAAGAACACTAATCGACTGGGTTTATTTAAGACAACAACACATCTTAAAACATAACCACGCGACTGAAGCAACCAATACTCTGCGTACGTTCAATAGTCACGCACATCTATCGCAAAAAACATTCAACAACCCACTCATACGTAAATTTTCACAACACACATACATCTCAAAAGCACAGAATCATAACCCAACCAATCTCTTCAATACATGTTCAAACATGCCCACAATTCGAGTTCCTTTCTATTGAACGTACATATTAAATACGAATATACCTAATATACCAAATTCTCGAAAGCATAACTAGAAATGCAACGAACGATGAGGTTAACATCATAAAAATAGCATGGACAAGAAATTATTATAACATTCCTCTAGATATATTTCACTGAACTAAGACTAGTTTGGTAATTGTCTCCCTTTACTGTTTTTCCATACCTACTGGCACCACTACCAGATTCTGAGGCCTGACTTGTCACTTTCTCTATCATCATCCTCTCATCTTTAAGTCATCATCGGACACTTTTGAACACTTGGCTAAACCCCAAAATGAACTACAACCAATGTACTCTAGAGTCTGAGGCACAACGGTGCACAAAATGATAACTTAATTCATCCAGAAAGACTAAACCTGAAAACATAAATTCAATACCAATGCTACTTCTTGGAATACAACTCTTATCTTTCCTTAGTCTCTCCAATCATCATCATATACATACACTCTTTTCAACACTTACTTGTCTCACTAAACACATTAGCTGCTTCAATTTCTTCATAGGCTACTACTAGATGCGGGTTTTCAGACTCCCTAGGACACTAATGAATCTTAGGCTTTGATACCAAGTTTGTAACACCCCAATTCCTGATAAACGGAACGCCACACGGTGCTTATGATCTCGAAGGACGACAAGCTAACCTTTTTTCTGATATCCGTACCTGTTCCCTGCATAATATAATAAAATACATGCGAAAACTGGCTAACACTTGCCATAATATTCAAACATCTAGAAATATACAATACCTTAAACCACACACTAATACATCTATCCGAAAAGCCTCTACACTGCCTGAACTGTGGATTTGAAAGGACAATTTCCCCAACTAACTCCGTCTACTAAAATCAAATACTATAATAACAATATCCACGGATGATGAGGACTCACTGCTGCACCCACTACTTCTATACAAGTGACATCTAAGATGCTCCAAGTTTCACTCCTCTGAACCTGTGGTGCCCTAAAATAAAAGAACACCATAGCGCGAATGCGTCAGTACTAAGATGTACTAAGTATACAAGCAGGGAAGGCTGAATGCAAGGTCTTATGCATGAACATTTAATCAAAAAATAATCATGAGAATAACGAACGAGTACACATATATTAATGCACAGCTCACAACCACTATAACAATTATAACGACTCCAGATACCATAGCTCGGATACCACTTTACTGTCCTCGAAACTCACTACTGTACTGGGGTACTGCATTATTCAATCAAATTATACCAATACTGATCAATCGAATACACTCACACCCCTGACTCCTGAAGATTTATACAGACACAAAAATCGTGGGAAGTAGTTACATAACTCACCACGACTCCTCATAAACAACTAAATATGTGGGGGTGCATGCAATAATTTGATTAATTTCTTTGATTTCGTAAAACAAACGTACGAAAAATGAAGACTCACATGGCTTGAATTTTATTATCCATACTTCTCATAATATTATAGAGAGGAAATCATAAGTAAAATCCCATAAATCCTCATAAAATCATCAATATTCATCATAAATTCTCATGACTCATCATAGACAACTAACCTCATCAACTCAACACTCGGAGTGACTCGATAGTTCAAGAAACATACTCTTATGGATAGGGGAGTTTCCTATAATCGACAACCCCACGTGAGCCACGTGGAATACCAATGTTTGTCCTCCTAGGGAGAGCACTTCCATTGGCGGGAGTTTTGTCCTCTTGTTAAGGAGTATAACCTTAAAGCTTTCATAATCATAATTCGGCTCTCTGGCCAACAATATCATCATCAACAACCCTACAGTGGAACATAGGTTTGGAGAAATACCAAATTTCCCTCTCGGTGCTAAGTAATATGCCCCGACTTGCCCAGAACGCATTAGGAAATCCACCACAACATTACAAGGGTCTATAATAAAGACCAAATCAAATCTCTTTCTCATTTATCAAATCATATCAATTTGTGGATTCCTAACTCAACAAATTTTAGCTCAAAATATTTTAATTTTCCTTAACATCAACATGGTATCAATAACACAGCATTTCATCTCTGCGAGCTTCAAATCAATATAAATCAACCGGACTCTATGGATGCAAATCAATATTCTCAAATGATCATTCTTTCATTTCAATATTCAAATCATGACTATAACTTTTGAAAAGCATTTAAGATCTTCAAATCACAGTAAGATTTTGTATGTCGTAATGTAACTCAAATCATGGCTCTTCTATCAAGAATCCTCAAAAAAATAATTTCATAGTAGTGGTATGCAATTTATGGCATCAAATCTCAATTCAAGAAAACAAGATAATAAGGTTATTATGTATACCAATATTGGACGATTCAAAGTTCCATAAATCATATCTTGAAAAAACTTGAAATATCAACTCATGGTAGAAATATGAAATTCACCATATCAAATCATAACTTGGGAATAATAAAGTAATCATGTACATCAA
>NW_025893345.1:512055-539204 GCF_002878395.1 Capsicum annuum
AATAATACAAGTTCTCAGCTTAATGGGGTATTTATAGAGGTTTAAAAGAGTGGTGAAAGATCAAAATGCCCTTAAGAAATAAATAAAACTCGAATCTGTCCTTTAGTGATCTAGCAGATAGGCTGAAGTAAATTGGCCATAACTTTTTACTCCGATGTCCAAATTAGATGAAACCAATTTTATTGGAAAGAAGACTCTCAGAAATTTCCGCTGATATATAGCAGCTCACACAGTTTATTATGTACAAGGTGTTATGATCATTTGAAGTTGACAAAAAAAATCACCTGGCTGCAGTATTTTTTTTCCTTCACATTTTACTATTCACAGTTCAATCGGAATGGTCGTAGTTTGACCGGAATGGTCGTAACTTATCGGTCGAGTGTCCATTTTTGGTGATCCATATATCGTTGGAAAGATTATTCTATGATCTACGAAATGGTGGGATGAAACCCAAGAAATGACACACAGAAAAATTATAAATCATTCTCAAAGATAGGATCAAATATATTTAAGCACAAAATTTTGATGAAAATTTTTCTAGGGTATTACAGTCAGAGTCAGGGAAAGTGACATCCCAAAAACAACTTTTCAAATTCGGTATGGTCACTTTGAATTTTTAGTGATGTCTTTTGGTCTTACCAATACTCCAGCAGCCTTTATGGACTTACAGAACCGTGTCTTCAAGTTGTACTCGGACATGTTCATCATAGTCTTCATAGATGATATTCCTATTTACTCCTGCAGTGAACACGATCATGCTGACCATCTCAAAATAGTATTATAGACTCTCAGAAACCATCAACTATTTGCTAAATTCAGTAAGTGAAAATTATGGCTAAAGTCCGTAGCATTCCTTAGCCTTATAATTTTTGGTGATGGAACTAGAGTTGATTCCTAAAAGATCGAAGTTTTGAGAAACTGGCCCAGGCCTATCTCTCCTTCAGATATCAAGAGTTTCTTAGGTTTGGCTGGCTATTATGGATGGTTTATTGAGGGATTTTTATCTATTGCATCCCCTATGTTCAAATTGACTCAGAAGAAAGTCAACTTTCGGTGGTAAGATTCTTGTGAGAAGAGTTGTTAGGAGTTGAAGACTCAACTCTCCATATCTCCAGTGTTGACCCTACCATTTGGTTTCGATAGTTTTGTTATGTACTATTATGCTTCCAGAGTTGGATTGAATTGTGTTTTGATGTAGAGAGGTAATGTCATAGCCTATGCCTCTAGACAACTTAAGCCGCATGAGAAGAACAATCCTACTCATGATCTTGAGTTAGCAGCAGTAGTTTTTGCCTTAAAGATTTAGAGGCATTACTTGTATGGTGTGAACGTTGATTTATTCACTGATCATAAGAGCCTGCAGTATGTGTTCTCTCAAAAAGACCTTAACCTCTATCAGAGAAGGTGGTTGGAATTGTTGAAAGACTATGACATTAGTGTTTTGTATCATTCGGGAAAGGCTACTATAGTGGCTAACACTCTCAGTAGAATGTCTATGAGTAGTGTTACCCATGTTGAGAATAGTACGAAGAAGTTAGCCCAAAAAGTTTATTAGCTAGTCCGACTAGGTATTTGCTTAGTCGATTTAGTAGAAGGTCGTCTATGGGTGCAGAGTAGCTCAGAATCATCCCTAGTTTTTGAAGTGAAGGAAGAGTAGGATAGGAATCCCAGTCTAGTCCAGTTGAAGAAATCAATCAGAAATCAGAAGATAGAGGTTTTCTCCTAAGGGGGAGATGGTGTTTTGCATTATCAGGGTCGTTTGTGTGTGCCTGGTGTAGATGACTTGAGGCAGCGAATTCTTGTCGAAGTGCATGGTACATGCTACTCTATTCATTCAGGGGCCACAAGGATGTAACGCAATTTGCGGAAGGTCTATTGGTAGAGTAGGATGAGAAGAGATATTGCAGAATTTATGGCTATGTGCTCAATATGTCAGTAGGTTAAGATGGATCATCAGAAGCCTAGTGGGCCCATACAGGAGTTTAGTATTCCCACCTAGAAATGGGAAAAAGTGAACATGGACTTTGTGATGGGCTTGCCTCGTTCTCGTCATCAGCATGATTCAGTTTGGGTCATTATAGACAGAATGACCAAATCAGCTCATTTCCTTCCAGTTCATACCTCCTATTCAACCAAGGATTATGCCAAACTCTATATCAAGGAGTTGGTAAAATTACATGGTGTTTTATTGTCCATTATCTCAGATAGAGGTACCTAGTTCACCTTTTATTTTTGGAAAGCATTCTAAAAGGTTTTTGGTACCCGAGTTCATCTTAGTATAGGATTTCATCCTTAGACAGATAGTCAAGAAGATATGACCATTTAGACCTTAGAAGATATCCTATGAGCATGTGTGATAGACTTGGTATTTGGGATGACCACTTGCCTTTGATTGAATTTGCCTATAACAACAACTATTACTCCAGTATTTAGATGTCTCCATTTAAGGAACTTTATAGAAGGACGTGTAAATCTCCCATTAGTTGGTTTAAAATGGGTGAGGCCACAGTGGTAGGGTCTAAGTTGGTGTTTCATACCTTAGAGAAGGTCCAGTTGATTAGGGAAAGGCATAAGACAGCTCAGAGCTAGCAGAAATCATACGCAAATATACGTAGAAAGCATCTAGAGTTTGAGATTGGTGACTATATGTACTTGAAGATCTCTTCTAAGAAATGAGTGAAGCATTTTGGCAAGAAAGGGAAACTCAGTCCCCAATATATCGGTCCTTACAGAATCCTCAGTCATTTTTGAAAGGTATTTTACGAGCTTTAGTTACCTTCAAAATTATCTTCAGTTCATCCACTGTTCCATGTCTCCTTGCTAAAGAAATGTATTGGTGACCCAGCAGTCGTAGTCCCTATTGAGGGCATAGATATTTAGAGCAACCTCTCTTATGAAGAGATCCCAGTCAAAATCCTTGACTATTAGATTCGTAAATTGAGAAATAAAAATGTTTCTCAAGTCAAAGTTCTTTGGCGGAATTAGTCCGTTGAGGGAACTACTTGGGAAGCAGAAGTAGACATGCGAACCAAGTATCCTCATCTATTATCCGCTAACCCAGACTCAGCTCAAGGTAAAAATTTTCTCAAGCTTAATTAGTTTCATATTCATATTTTAGTTACAAACTTGGTATCAGTTACCATTGCATGTTCAGTTATACGATCATGAGCTAGTTCAAACATATATCCATGCATCAGATATTTATGTTCAGTACATAAATTCAGTTTATCAGTAATCCCAGTTATGCATTCATGAATCATGTTCAGCTATATCAATGCATTAGATATGTATGTTCAGTATGATAATTCAGAATACTAGTAATATCAATCATATAGTCATGTGCGAGATGTTCATGCCGAGTAAGTAAGTCAGTCTCTCAGTATTCTCAGTCTCAACAGTCTTATTCGAGGATGAATGTTTCCAAGAGGGAGATAATGTAAGACCCCCCAAAATCCAAAGCTTAATACAGTTTTTTTAGCTTGTCAAGGGGTCTCAGACTTGGAATATTTTAGTTAAGTACTCAGACTTAGTATCATTTTAACCTGCAAAGTTTGGCAATCTTATTTCATGACCTTTACATTCATTAAATATTGATGTTTAGGTTGATTCATGATCAAGAATGTCCTTAGGTGTTTTCGAACAAGTTTTGCATTTTTCGGACTTCGTTTGAAGCCTCTTTGAAATCCTAAAATAGTGAATCAAAAATTTTGGCATGCCGCGTTGACTATCACATTGATTATTATTTTCCCTAGCTGCTAGCATCAAATTTCAGTGAATCGATATGAACATGGCACGACGCGTTGGCTATCACGTTGATTCCATCAATGCACCGCGTCGACCTGGGCGTCGGTAACCTAGTTTTCAGTCATTAAAAGACCACATTCTTGGGGGTATTTAGGTCTTTTTCCCTCAACCCTCATCCCCTAAAATACAAAATTAAACTCCCTATAGATTAAATATAGTCATTCTTTCTCAAATTTGCTAAAGAACAAAACCTTAGAAAATCCAATTTCAAATCAAGAACTCAAGATTCAACCATAAACTTTTAGAAATTCTTCAAAAAAGGTATGTGAAGTGTTCATCCATGGGTTCTTTTCACCTTTGGAGGCCAAGAATCTCTTTTGAACTTCAAGTAATTGATTTTATGATTTTTGTGGTTGGAATCAAAGTGTATCCATGATTGCTAGTTGGATTAAGTTCCTAATTCATGAATATATATATATATATATATATATGTCATGTGAAATTGATTATTATGCATGTAGATTTATGTGAATCCATGATAAACCCTTGACTTGTGAAATTGGAGATAAATTATGATGCTCACTTATTGTTTAATACTATGTGCATATACTATGCTCACCAAGTGCTTGATAAATTGTCCATGTGAACTATAAAGAGAATGAAGACATGTCAAGATAGCTTATGTGCAAGTTATATCATGCAAGTGTTTGTCAAAATGCCCTAATGAATGAATGATGATCAAGTTCATAGTTTACTTATTTCAATTTATGCAATGTCTCTTAATTTATGCTATCGAGTCCTGGGGGTACTTGTACCCAATAATTTAGCTAATTACCTAGAGCCATGGTCAGTCATAGAATAGTATCAGTCATGACACGATCAATAGTACTCTTAGTTTATTACATAACTCAGGAAAACTCAGTAGAATCCATATTAGTCCAGTCTAATTTTGTATCTAGTTCAGACCTCAGTAAACTCAGTAAGCTAATAGAATTTAGTAGTATTTCATCATTTAATAGAACTCAATGAACTCAGTTTAGTTTAGCTAAATAGTAATCTCAGTAACCGTTCATTTAAGCCTAGTTCAGACTAGAAATCAATTCAGTATCTATTCAGTTGAGGGTAGGATTCAGCATCGAGTTAACCCAAAGATGGGGGCATTCTGTCAGCAGAAGGTTTGACCTTTAATAACAATCCCTATATTATAGAACTACGTACCCAGTATAGGTTGAGGTATATTCCTTCTAGACATTATGAGGGTTGATACTTCTCATCCGAGTTATCCTGGCAGCGAGGGTTAACGGAAGATCTTTCATTAGAGAGGGTTAGCTCACAACTTGTCCTTACCTGTTGCACAGTATTGATATACTTCTAACTAGGGTTAAAGTTTGGATCCTAAATTAGTTCGATAAGGGGAATGTCGGTTAGATGATTACCTCCCACAGTCTCAGAATAGAACACAATTTAGTTCAATAGATTCAGGACTATCAGAAATAGTCACTCAGCTTAATACAGAACTCAGTATGGTTCCCCAGTATTCATACCATTCAAATACAGTCATTTAGATAATCAATAATAAAGTATTCATAAACTCAAATATTGGTTATCAGTATTCCGATTTAGCACTCAGTATTAGCACGATCTCAGGTACAGTCTATGTATTTATGCATGTACTATTACTCAGTCATACTCATGTTATTTAGTTATTATTTTGCATGCATATGAATGCATTCATACTAGTCTACCTCACTGAGCATACTAGTACACTTAAAGTACTGACGCATACTTTTCTTTACTCTATGATATCTTATATCATAGGTTCAGATGCACGGGCTCTAGAACACCCTTAGCAGTTCAGGTTCCCAGCTTTCAATGTAGTGGTGAGTCCTCATAGTTTGAGGACATGCTTATTTTTTATAGTACTTTAATTTTATTTTAGTAGATGGAGTTAGTTGCGGGCTTGTCCCATCAACTCCACAGTTTAGATAGTTAGAGGCTTTTGCAGACTGGATTATTTTCAGACAGTGGTTTAGTTTTTTAGTACTTATATTCAGTTTTGGTATTTTAATACTGCATTCAGATTTATTTATAGATTTAAACCTTATGGTATATGTTTACGCCTATTTCTACATAATTACAGTATTTATTACTCAATTATTGTACCAGGTACCAGTTATGGATTAGCTTGTGGTCCTTCAGGATTATGAGCATTGTGTGGCATTCTGGGTACAGACTCGGGGCGTTACATTGAACTAGATAGTTATTGATACAAGTCTCTAAGGGATCGATATTCGTCTTTGAAAAAGGCTACTATATTACTTGGTGAGACGACATACAATTGCATGTACACATGGATGCTATGGGTACGAGTGGTAGCAACAAGTACTAGTGGTATGCTTTGGTCGTATGCTAAGTAATATTGGTTAGTTAATTTGGGGTTTCATCTTAAGGAAGCTAGGGTTTCATCTTAAAATTAATTTGGTTAATTTTACTCTTTGCAATTTGGGGTTTCTCTAATGTACTTGGGCAAAGGAAGCTATGCTTTCATTTTAAGGGTTAATTTGGGGAGTGTGTTGGTGATTTTTATCCATCATCTGCTCAATTTAATGAATGTACTGTTCCCTCATTGTTAGTTCCATCTAAAGGCATGGTTTTATATAATGTTTTCATGGCATGATTTATTATATGGCTTTGGGTTTTTAAATATATATTGGGTTTTTTTTGTAATAATGGATTGGTTATGGTTTTCCCATATTTTTATATGTATTTATATGTTAAAATGGTGGTTTTGATACTTGGTTGCATGGAAATGGTTAATTGGTATTTGATTTTAGTTTTGGAAACAGTACGCCCCCAATATATTTGATAAAATGCTTATGAGAATGCTTTTACTATATTGTTGGACTTTTTAATGGAACTATTGCATGGTATGGTTTGGTAATGGAACCTTAAATGGTATAAATGGTTTAAATAGTTTGGAATGGCTAAATGGAATGGTTTAATGGTCATGGTTATGGTTATTTGAACTCCTAGTGGGGTATAACAGAATCCCCCAACTAAACATATTTATGAACAACTCGTGGGATACATGGGACTCCCCCAAGAAAACATAATAAGGGGACATTGTTGGGGATACATGGGACCATCTCTTCCCTCCAAGTTAATTGGATAATATGATCTATGGGTATATGGGAATCCCTTAATCTCTAATAGGTTTGGCTTGGGAAAATACTTGCATGTTATAGTTGGTATAATGATATCACTCTGTATAGCCTCTGTTAATAATAATAATGGTTTGGTGGGTCGGAAATGGTTTTACTTGGGCAATAAAGGCGGGGTGTGATAGCTTACCGTGAAGGTGGGAGTCCAATGGATGAACACTAGAAACTTATATTTGCCGATATGAGGCGTAGGTCATGTCAACCTTATATGATAATATGAGGTACACGAGAATCGTCTAAGTAAACTGTATGTATGTATCATGGAGGGTGAAGGGTACTTGGGAATCCCCTACTCTTAGCTATCTCTGGTTCTGCAGCTAC
Source organism: Capsicum annuum (assembly GCF_002878395.1). Classification (NCBI taxonomy): domain Eukaryota; kingdom Viridiplantae; phylum Streptophyta; class Magnoliopsida; order Solanales; family Solanaceae; genus Capsicum; species Capsicum annuum. Next base: position 519,342 of record NW_025893345.1, read on the forward strand.
ACGTATCGGGGCCTGTTCATCGGGTTACACTAGAACCATAAAGCCCGTGGGTAGTTTTAGGATGGTTAAGCTATATAGAACTAGGTTTATGGTTTCATATGCAAGCTAAATCCGGTTCCCTTTCCCGGCATGGTTATATATATATGTATGATTTATTTGCATATGGCTGGTTTGATTAGTTTTACTGGATGGAGTTATTTTATCCTTATCCTTAGTTCATGCTAGTTTTCACCCGCTAACCTATCTCCGAGCGATTGTATCCCCACGTGTTATAGGAACCAACCGTTATACTCATCCTGCATAGTGATCAAACTTTGGGATCAACCTTCGGATTAAAGTGGTGAGCTTTAATCTTTTTGGAAGGCTCCATTTCATGTTATGGACAATTTTCATATGCTTTGGTTTATTTATGGATATTGGTTTTGGCTATGGTTGGGGGCTTGTCCGAACAAGATATTGGTTTTCTTTTGGTTAGAGACTTTTGTGGAACTACTATAGGTTGGCATGGTCAGGATCTATATTGGGGTCACTATTATTATTGGCATTGGTATTTGGGATGATGTCGTTGGACAAAATTTCTCACTTTTCCATCCTTATATATTATGTAATGGAACTTGGTTTGGTTATTGTTTTTGGTTTTGGTTTACAGTTTGGTTATAACTATCGATTGGATTGGGACGGTTGGACTTAATTGGGTGGGTCATGGTTATAGACCTCTCTCAGAGTCTTGGTTTGGATAGTTATATGTTATCTTGTTATATGTTTGAAATTTATCCTACTCATGGTATGCATTGGATGGTTGGGTTGGGTAATAAGGGTGGTCCCTGGTCCTGTTTGGACTAGGGATGCCCGGGTCTTGTCAAGTTGGTATCATAGCTTTAGGTTCATGGTCAATTGGGAGTTCACAAAGTAATATATAGTAGAGTCTCTTTTTGGGGTGTGTAGCATGCTACACTCATAAGAGAGAGTTTATAAGTCATTTAGGAATGTTTCACTTTCTTGGTTTTCTATTTTCATGATCAGAATCTAAGTCTTGGTATTTTCTCTAATCATTGTTTGTTCGATTTTCTAATCACGCCTCAATAATCTGGAACATAAGAAAACTCTTTTTTCCTATTTGGGGACACTGTAGACGTGACACAGGGGATCCATATGTGATCTAGGGGTGTAGTCCCTAATATTTCAAGAGTTTCACCGAGTGCTACTAGTCCACTTTAGGGTAAGGTTATGAATAAGTAATTTCATCAATTGATTCATACTATTACTCAGTTGGTTGCTGCTCAGGATGGGTGGGATACATCTGGTGTTTTTTCAGCTGAGGCTACGAAGGTTGGCTAGTTTATGAAGATAAATCCTCCTACTTTTACTGGTGTGAAGGTAGAGAAGGATCTACAGGGTTTCTTGGATGAAATAGAGAAGATATATAGGGTGATCCATGCCATAAATATGAAAAAGGTGAAATTTATAGCTTATCAGCTCAAGGATGTTGTGTACCAGTGGTACTAGGAGTGGGATAGGGATAGAGGTGATGTTTAGTAGTTGTCCTTATGTGATACTTTCTCAAATAATTTTCTGGATTAATTATTTACTCAGGAGCTGAGGGAAGCGAAAGCGGAGAAGTTCATTAATCTAAGACAAATAAAAATGTCAATTAAGGAATAAGCCTTGAAATTTTATCTGCTGCCAAGTTATGCTCTGGAATTGGTGTCTGATATGAGGGCAAGGATGAGATAGTTTGCTTTTAGACCGTCTCAAGAATTGATCCTTAAAAGAAAGACTGCATTGCTGATTAAGCATATGGATATATCTAGGTTGGTGCTTCATATGCAAAAGGTGGAGCAAGAAAGGAGGAAACAAGCAGAGTTTGGGCAAAGGTAGGGTAAGAGGAACAAGTTCACTAAGCAAGGTCATGAACAACAGCATGGTAGTTGGGATGGTAGAAAATGGCCAAAAAAGAAGTGCAGGAGTTCTAGATCCTTCTCTTCAGCTAGTTCTCCTTACCCAAAGCAGTAGAGTGATAACTATAAATAGGGTGTCGATAATTTTTGGGCATAGGGTGCCCAATCTTAGGTGAGTGGGGAATAATCGGCTTCTTCATGTCCTCTTTGTCGGCTCTGTGGTTATCTTCATTAGGGGTTTTATGATAAAGGGAGAGACAGGTGTTTTAAATATAGTCAGCTAGGACATATGATTAGGAATTGTCTTATTGGCAAGGAGCCTTCTAGAGTGGTCAAAGCTTCGGTTGCTTCATCTTCTGCTCCTGCACCTAGTGGTGCTACTTCTGTGACTGCTTCTATTTTTAGTACCAGCATAGGTTGAAATAGGTTATATGCATTTTTATCTCGGTAGGAGTTGGAGGCATCGCCTAATGTCATAATTGGCATGTTATAAATTTTTCTCGTGATATGTATTGTCTGCTTGATTCAGGGCACACTCTTTCCTATATAGCCCCATATATGGCTGTATGTTTTGGTTTTGATCTTGAGGTTGTTTCGAATCTTTTTTCTATTTCTATCCTAGTGGGTGACTCGGTTATTGCTAAAAAAGTCTATAACGGGTGTGTTGTATCTTTTTGAAGTATACAGACTTTGGTAGATTTGTTTGAACTGGATATAGTGGATTTTGATATTATTCTAGGTATGGATTGGTTACACACTAGTTACGCATCCTTATATTATTGGACCCATAAGGTTGTATTTAGGTTTCCTAGTGAATCGGTTATTGAGAGGAAGGGTGGTTTCCTAGATCCTAGGTGAAGGTTTATTTCTTATCTTATAGCTCGGAGATTAATCTCCAAAGGGTCTCTTTATCACTTGGTACGAGTTAAATATTCTACCTCTGAAGGTCCTTTTTTTCGTTCGGTTTGGTGGTAAATGAGTTACCTGAGGTCTTTCCGAATATTATTTCTGGTGTTTCTCCGAATAGGGAGATTGAGTTTGGTATTGATTGAGATTGAGTTTGGTATTGATTTAGTTCTGTACACTAGTCCAATATATATTTCTCCTTATAGAATGGCTCCAACTAAGTTGAGAGAACTCAAGGAGTAACCTAACAATCTTCTGGATACAGGGTATATTCATCCTAGTGTATCATCGTGGGGTGCACCGGTGTTGTTTCTATATAAGAAGAATGGTTCCCTTCGGATATGCATAGACTATCGACAATTGAATAAGGTAACTGTTAAGAACAAGTATCCTCTTCCAAGGATAGATGACTTGTTTGATCAACTGCAAGGTACCAAGTTATTTTCTAAGATAGATCTTTGGTTTGGGTATCATCAGCTTAAGATTAGGGAGGAGGATATCCCTAAGATGACTTTTTAAACTCGGTATGGGTAATTTGAGTTCTTAGTGATGTCATTTTGGTTGACTAATGCTCTGACAATGTTTATAGATTTGATGTACATAGTTTTTCAAACAATTTCTAGATCTTTTTGTCATTGTATTCATTGATGACATTTTGGTTTATTCTAAAATTAAGGTGGATCATGCTAATCACCTACGTCTGGTGTTGCAGACCTTGAAGAAACAACAGTTGTATGCCAAGTTCTCCAAGTGTGAGTTTTTGTTGAACGCTATGACTTTCTTAGGTCATATTACTTCTAGTGAAGGGATTATGGCAGATCCAAAAAGGTGGCTATGGTTAAAAGATGGCCTAGAATGATGACTCCAACTGACATTCGAAGCTTCTTAAGTTTGGTTGGGTATTATAGACGATTTGTAAAGAGCCTTTCGATGATAGTTGCCCCATTGACTGTGTTGACTCAAAAAAAATGTAAAGTTTTCTTGGTAGGATACACGTGAAGAGAGTTTTCAGAAGCTTAAGGATAAGATAACTTCAGCTCCAGTTTTGACATTGCCTGAAGGTAATGAGGGATTTATGGTTTATTGTGATGTGTAACGAGTGGGACTTGGCTATGTTTTGATATAACATGGGAAGGTGATTACCTATGCTTCTGGTTAGTTGAATGTGCATGAGAGGAATTATCCTACTTATGATCTCGAGATGTTGACGGATATTTTTGCTTTGAAAATTTGGAGGAATTATTTGCATGGAGTGCACGTTGATATCTTTTTGGATCATAAGAATCTATAGCATGTGTTCACTAAAAGAGAGCTAAATCTTAGAAAAAAGAGATGGTTGAAGCTTCTCAAGGACTATGATATGAGTCTTCACTGTCATGCAGGTAAAGTAACATTATTGCTGATGCTCTTAGCAGGTTGTCCATGGGGAGTTTGGCTCATGTGGAGAAAGGAAAGAGGGAATCGGTGAAGGATATTCACCGCTTGGCCAATCTTGGAGTTCATCTCTTGTACTCCAAGAATGGTGATGTGTTGGTACAGGGAATGGTTCGATCATCTCTTAGTGTGGAAATTAAGGAGAAGCAAGTCCTAGATCCCATCTTGATGAAAATCAAGAGTGATGTCGGTGGGCGAAAGGTAATGGCATTTGAGATCAGTGGTGATGGTACTTTATAGTACCAAGGGAGGTTGTGTGTTCCTAATGTCAATGGTTTATGACAAAGGGTTTTAGTTGAGGCGCATGAATAGCGCTATGTTGTTCATCCCAGTTTGACAAAAATATATCATGATCTCAAGAAGATATATTCCGGAAATGGTATGAAAATGGATGTGGCTGATTTTGTAGCCAAGTGCATGATATGCCAACAAGTCAAAGTTGATCACATTAGGCCAGGTGGGTTGTATCAAGAAATTGATTTGCCCGAATGGAAATAGGAGGCAATAAATATGGATTTTGTTATCAGTCTTCCTCGTTCTCAAAACTAATTTGATTCAATTTGGGTCATCTTAGATAGGATAACAAAGTTTGCTCACTTCTTTCCAGTTAGGACTACCTTTTCAATGGAGTATTATATGAAGTTGTATTTTCGAGAATGTGTGATTTACTATGGTGGTAGTTAGGTTGAGCATCTACCTTTGGTAGAGTTTGCTTATAAAAATAAGTATCATTTTAGCATAAAGATGGCCCCATTTTAGGCATTGTACGGTAGGAGGTGTGGATCTCCTATTGGGTGGTTCAAACTTGGTGAGGTGGATATGTTCGGTTCAAATTTAGTTTATTAGGCTAGGGAAAAGGTAAAATTTATTTGGGATAGGGTTAAGGATGGTCAAAGTTGCCAAAAGTCCTATGCGAATGTAATACGTACAAACTTAGGGTTTGAGGTTGGGGATCAGGTGCTCCTAAAGGTATCTCCTATGAAGGGAGTAATGCAGTTTAGTAAAACAGGAAAGCTCAGTCCCCGATTAGTTGGTCCTTACATAGTTTTGTGGAGGGTTGGTAATGTGGATTATGAATTTGAGTTGCCTTGTAGTTTGAGCTCTGTTCATCCGATATTTCATGTTTCCATGTTGAGGAAGTGCATTGATGATCCTTCTTCGAATGTTCCCTTGGAAGGATTTGGTATCTTGGATTCTCTGTCTTATGAAGAGGTCTTGGTTAAGATATTGTATCGGGAGGTTAATTGGTTATGGACCAAGGATATGGCCTCGATTAAGGTTCTATAGAGGAACCACATGGTGGAAGAGGCTACATGAGTAGCAGAAAAAAACATGAAGTCCAAGTATCCATATTTGTTTTCTGCTCTTGGGATTCATGAGAAAGGTATGTATTCTTCAACATACTTTTGCTTTCAAACTTTATTAAAGGAAAGATTAATATTTTTGCTTTTTTATTTTCTAACTTAGTTAGAGGCTGGATTGACATTTAATAATGCAAATGAATCGTGGTTGTGGTTACCCTACCTTGTCCATCATCCGGGGACGAATGCTCCTGGTGGGGGAGACCAAAACACCCTGGGTTTGGGACCCTTAGTAAATTTCTTAGTTTAGCTGGTTTTGGACAACATACAATCGGTGGGTACTAGTCCTATACTAGTGTACAATTGGAATGCCTTGGTCGTATGTTGACCAGTGTTGGTTGGTAGAATTAGATTAGATTCTAGAATGGGTACGGCTTGGGTTCGTATGAGTTGTATGGTTGGATACGGGTTGATTGGTTTGGATATTTCCTTCACTTAATCTTAGACTTGGTAGACAATCTTGGATCTGAGTACCAGTGGCTCACCATGAGTCGAAAGCTAGCATACGAGTCGTACCATGGACTCGTATAGTGGATAATGTTCAAACCTCTTGTGTAACTATTCTGCCTAGGGTATGAATCATGGGTACTAGTGGTAGACATGGATACGACATAGTTTGGGATGAGTCATACCTTGGATAGTATTGGGTCCAAAGGAGATAGCTTTGGGTATGAGTTGTGGGTACCACTTTTACTGGAGGATACGACTTGGATGGATAGTGGTATCCCTCTGATGGGATTTCGGTACAATTTAAGTGGGGGTAATATGGACATTTATCTACTTAACCTATTAAGGCCCCATGACATATATCACCCTTGGAAGGTTATTTGCCTTATTATTCTATTCATTAACACTTAGAAAACAATCTCTAATTCTCTTTAAAGTTCTTGGGAAAAGGAAGCTAGGGTTTCATCTTGAGTGTTAATTTAGGGCTTGTGTTGGTGATTTCTCTCTATCATCTACTCAATTTAAGGCATGTGCTCTTCCCTGATAGTTAGTTCCAACTAAAGGTATGGTTTTATACAATGTTTTCGTGGCATGATTTATTATATGGTTTTGGGTTTACAAATATATATTGGGGGGTTTCATTATAATAGCTTGCTTATGGTTTTCCCATATTTTAATTATGTATTTACATGTTTTAATGGTGGTTTGGATACTTGGTTGCATGGGAATGGTTAATTGGTATTTAATTTTGGTTTTGGAAACACTATGTCCCCAATATGATTTATAAAATGCATATAAGAATGTTTTTACTAAATTGTTGGATTTTTTAATGGAACTATTGCATGGTATGGTTTAGTAATGGAACCCTAAATGATATAAATGGTGTGGAATGGTTAACTCCTTGTGGGGTACAATGGAATTCCCCAAGTAAACATATTAATGAACAACTCGTGGGGTATATGGGATTCCCCCAAGCAAACATAATAATGGGATATTTGTGGGGTACATGGGACTCCCCCAAGTTAATTGGATTATATGATATATGGGTACATGGTAATCCTTTAATCTCTAAAATGTTTGGCTAGGGACAATACTTACAAGTTATTGTCGGTACGATGATACGACTATGTATTGCCTTGGTTACCATAATGGTTTTAATTGTGCAATAAAGGCGGGGTGTGATAGCTAACCATGAAGGTGGGAGTCAAATGGATGAACGCTGGAAACTCATGTTTTCCGACATGAGGGGTAGGTCATGGCGACCTAATCTGATACTATGAGGTACACGAAAATCCTCTAAGTACACTGTACATATATATCATGGAGGGTAGAGGGTACTTGGGAATCCCTTACTCTTATGGTATCTCCGGTTCATGTGGCTACATGCTTCGGGACTTGTTCAGGGGGTTACACTGGACACATATATCCCATAGTTGGTGTTAGGACGGTGATGCTACACATACCCAGATTAATTGTTTCAAATGCATGCTAAACCCAGTTCCCTTTCCCAGCTTGGTTATATATAAATATATGGTTTGTATGCATATGGTTGGTTTACTTGGTTTTACTGGATGAAATTATTTTATCCTTATCCTGAGTTCATGGTAGCGCTCATCCGCTAACCCATCTTTGCAAGTTTGTATCCCCATGTGATGCAAGAACCGACCATTCTACTCATCTTGCATAGTGATCAGACTTCGGGATCAGCCTTTTGATTGAATTGGTGAGCTTCCATCTTTTCGAAAAACTCCATTTCATGTTATGTACATCTTTAGGTACTTTTTTTATTTATGGATATTGGTTTTGGATATGTTTTATGACAGGTCCTAACCGGATATTGGTTTTCTTTTGGTCAGAGGCTTTTGTGGAACTACTATGGGTTTGCATGGGTGGGATGGGTGTTGGTGTTAGGCTTAGTTTTGGCATTAGTATTGGGGCTGATACTATTGGACAAAAATTTTTCATTGTTTCATCCTTTTATGTTATGTAATGGAACTTAGTTTGGTTATTATTTTTTATTTTTGCTTTCGGTTTGGTTATAGCTATCGATTGGTTTGGGACAGTTGGAATCGTTGGGGTCGGTCACGGTTGTAGGCCTATCCCAAAATCTTGATTTGGATAGTTATACGCTATCTTATTATATGTTCGAAATTCATCCGACTCAGGGTATGCGTTGGACGGTTGGGTTGGGTAATTGGGGTGGTCCTCGATCCTGGTTAGACTTGGGATGCCCATTATGACAGGGCCCGTGGTTAGGTCATGTCACCAACCCATAGTCCCAGACTAACTAGTAACAGACTAATAAGAAATACGAAAGTAAAACTAAATAAAAATAAGAAAGAAGACAAGAAAAAGTAAATATTTTCAAAGATCCGGCGAGGTCGGTACAAGAGTTGCTAACAGAACAAGAGCACAAGGTAAACATAATACATATTGATTTATAACCATCTTAGGAATACAAAATAATGATTTTCTCTGCAAAAAAGGGAGGGGAGGAATAACTGTAGACGCTGGGAGCTCACCCTCAGTTTCAATCTATGGCAGCTTCGCACGATGCACGCATCAGCAATGAGAACTCTTACTATGATCTGCAGAGCGTAGAGGTATAGTATGAGTACCAAACACGAGGTACGGAGTAGGTACCGACCGAATGAGCTCCAAAGATTATGCAAGTATAGATAACATGTAAGGGAAGAATATAAACTAGATCCAACTAACTAAGAAATGAAATGGATAACAAAGATGTAAAGGTAACCTACCATGTTCTACTAATGACTAGGAATGAAAGTACTATACACTAAGCAACTAATCACTATACAAAATGTAAGGAAAAGAGGTAATATAAAATAAGAATAAAGTAGGGGGAGAGAGAGAATATAATGATATCATAAGGAAAACTAAACACAGATGTACTAACCTGAGGGAGCTAGCCTAACATCTTGAGGATCAAAATCAAATAGAGGAGCTAACTCTAGCATAAGCAGAGTCTTCAACCGAAATGTGAATAGTCATAGATGGTCTACCAATAAAAACACTCACCATAATAAAAATAACTATAGCTCGAAAGCGTACCTACAATCTCAGGTACCAAATCATAACCATCCTGCCATGACTTATATAATAATATCCAAAATAATAATGTATCCAGGTAGCCCAGACAAACAATATCCTAATCATGCCCTATAAGCCTGGAAGGCACAAACAAATACTCAATAAACAACAATCGTATCCTGTCCCTATACATCCTCATAAAAATGATGAATATAAGAGCCAAAGAATTATACTATTGATAGACGATGCATATGAATGACTGAATGAATGCAAGGTAAAAATAAAGTGATGCGGGTTGCACTAAGTACCATATCCAACGTAAGTGCATACACCTCATCTAGCTCTGTAGCTCTCAAAGGCAGGATCTATGAAGACCATCCTCCTCCAGTACAATGACTCATTGGACAAAGGTGTTGTTTTGTACCTTTTAGATCCGAATGGTTAGAAAATATTGATTTTTGACTTTTTCAACTATTTCAAAACTTTAAAGAAAATTTTGAAATAATTTAAGGAAATATAGAGTAACCACTTGACTTTTTTTTAAGAAAATACAAAGAAATAATTAAAAATATTTTAAAGACTTGGAAACCGAAAAATGTTCTTAAAATTACAAAAAAATGGGTAAGGATTCAAGTAACGTTGTTAGAAGATTTTTAAGGCAATCAAGAGAGTCTGTATTAAAAAATGACTGATCAAAAGATGAATTGAATGATTTGACTAATTCTGTAAACATGCTAATTTTGTAAAATCTTAAAATTCATTTGCCAAATATGACATTCATTTTATTCAAGTAAAATGTTATTTATTTAAATTGAGAAAAAATTCTCTCTAAAAAAATAGGTTAACAAAGTCTAATTCTTTTATCAATTTAAGAAAAAAATTATTTTTAGAAAAAAGAGAAAGTGATTTTGAGTATAATTTTTTGAAAATAATTTTTTTTTATTAATAATGAAAAAAAACAATTTTAAATAAATTATGAGATTTACTAATTTATGAAACTGCTTTGATTTTTATAAGGAAAATTAATTTTTTGGTCGATGAGAATTCTTTTCACTTAAATAAATCAGTTTGGCACATTAATAAAATAAAATTCCATTTTTAACTTTTTATGAATTTGTAAAACATAAAGAAAATAATAATTTATTTTTATGTATTTCGAATATTATACTATGTGACGAACAATAATCAAGAAAAATTCAGGGATAAGCAGAAGTAATTATTCAAAGGGGTTTCATTATGATTTTAAACAAAATTCGAGAGTTTAATACACATAAAGAATAAAATACGAATTTACAGATAGAAAATAGAAAAGTTCAAGAAATGGGCCTATGTTTGGCCCATTTCAAATCTGGCCAGCCATTTGGGCCTAATGTATGGACTTTTTAGTTTCCTTTTCGTCTCTGTATACCATATGTATATCAACTTCTTTCTTTCACATTTTTGGCTATATACATATTGTATACCAACTTGCAAATCTATATACCAACTTCCTTCTTCTGTTCTTTGCTCTTTTGGGTTTGTATATCAACTTCCCAAACCTGTATGTAGAGTATCTTTGTTGTATATCTTTAAGTACTACCTTGATATTTGTAACTTTAGTAGTAGATTTTTGAACTTGGAGGAGACTTGAGATTGTGCCTCCATGTCCCATTAAGGAAATGCAGAGGAGATAGAGTGAATTTTGGTTCGAGTAGGAATCACATGTATCAAATAAAAGATAAGGATTAGCCATCAATCAAAAAAAAACATGTGATATTGGAATTTAAAATAAAATCAGTTATGTCTAGTTTAGTTTCTCGATGAAAAAGAATGATATTTAGAATCTAACAATCCCATATTATTATCCAGAAAAGATAAAAAATCGCTTTATTACATTATATACTCATAAACAAAAAATGGTGATGTGACACTCCAACTAACTATTTAAATAATGCCATCAAACATTGAAATAAAGAGTACCGATTGTCTAATACTCCCTTCGAGTTAAACCTGACAAAGAAATAAATCCAAGCACAATATTCAGTACTTATTATTTAATTATCATTTTGTTATAAATAATAGCACTAATAATGTCGAAAAAATACTTATTATTTGGTAAGAGTATTCAAATGATGAAACAATGAAGAATTTTGTAGTAGTTGAATGTATTGGAACATTGATTTATTTAACAACATAATAATTGTCTATATATGGAACTAAATTGAGTCAAAAACATTTATGTGTTTATCATTTACTATGTAAAATCACAACTTCTTAAATGTTATTCCTTCAACTTCATAAAAATCGAGTTTCTCTTCCAAGAGAAGATATGTCGAAATTGACTACTATATTTTAGATGCATAAAAAATTTAGAGAAAGAAAAAAATGAATGATAAACCACATAACCAAAACAAGAACGTTAACTCAATACAACAAACAACAATCAACTATTACAGATTCTGTGGATTTCAAAATAATCTACGATAAATAATCTCACCATTACTATGACTATAGACAAAAATTTCCTCTTACTCAAAGAAGAAGAAGAAGGAAATACAATGTATTAATGAGAGAAAGATGTGTTTGCGTTTCTTTCGAAAGGAACTGGGACAAGCGAGCTTCAACAATGAAGTTTCTATCAATAAACCCGACTATAATCTGTTGGAGCTCATACGATTTTTTGAGTATTGATTATTCGAGTGTGTTTCTTCATGAATTCTTCGGTCATATGGGATAACAAAAATGCTCCTCCCAATCCTTAATTTTTCTCCAAAGAATTCCTCTCCTTCAACCTTCAACCCACTACCAATTTACATAAAAATTGGGGCTAATTTTGAGGAAAAATTGAAGGGGTATTTGAGGTAATAGATTAAGAATTTTTAAAATTCAAATTTATGGATAAAACAGAGTTTTTACAGAATGAAATTGATATGAACTTGGAGCAAATCTAGGCCAAGTTTATTAGAAAATAAGGGGGGGAGGACATTCTCTAGCAACCAATGAAATTCACACAACTATGCACCATGATGGTACCATTTGAGAAATTTTTTCCTAGATTTCACAAGAGAGGAATGTTGGTGATGACAAGCTAGATTTAAAAGAATCCAAAGGGTTTTGATGAATTTTTTTGGGAAATTCAGAGTCATTTTGGGGTGAACTCGGTGACATGACTCGAACTGGGGCCTCGTCGTAATGGACATCCCAAGTCCAACTAGGACCGGGGACCACCCTCGTTACCCAACAACACCTCCAAATACGTACCCTGAGTCAGATAAATTCTGAAAAGATAACAAGATAGAGTTTTGTACAATTCCAGACTTTGGGATAGGTCCACAACTGTGACCTACCTAAACAAGTCCAACCATCTAATACCCAACCAATAACCATACAAAAACCAAAACAATAACCAAGTATGAACCCATAACATAATAGGATGGAGCAATCATAAATACAGTCAAACGTTATCAGCCATAATACCAATACCAATGCAAAGGCTGACACCACTATCGACACCGCCTATACCAACCCATAGTAGTTCCCCAAAACTTCTTGCCGAAAGTAAAACAATATCTGATTGGGACATGCCGCTAATAATACCAAAAACCATAGTCTCAAAGATAACCAAAGTAATTAAAGACATCCATGACATAAAATGGATCCTTCCAAAATATAGAACCTCACCACGTCAATCCAATTGAGCTAATCCTGAATCCGATCACTGAGCAGGAGGAGTACAACGGTTGGTTCCTTCATCACGTGGGGATACAACACCCAAAGATGGGTTAGTGAGTGAACTTTAGCATTCTCTCAGGATAAGGCTAAAATAATGCCAACCATTAAAACTAAGTAAACCAAACATATGCATTCACAACCATATATACATATATATAACATGCTGGGAAAGGGAACCAGGTTTAGCATGCCTTTAAGACTATTAACCAGGTTTGCATAGCTTAACCAAGACCTTACTATTTAACCATTCCAAACCATTTATATCATTTAGGCTTCCATTACCGAATTATACCACATATAGTTCAATGAAAGTCCAACAATTTAACCAAAAACATTTTCATAGACATTTTATCAAACAAGTTGGGGTCATAGTGTTTCCAAATACAAAACCATGTACCAATTAACCATTCCCATGCAACCAAATGTTCAAACCCCCATAATAATATGAACACCATAAATAATAAGTAAAAGACATGGGAAAACCATAAAAAACCATTGTAACCAAAACCCCCAACATGTATTTGAAAACCCAAAACCATAAAACATTTATGCCATGAAAACAATTTATAAAACATGACTTTAGTTGGAACTAAAATGAGGAAGGAGTAACATACCTTAGATTACAAAGAGGATGAAGAGAAATCACTCTTGTAAGTTCCAAATTGAGCACCTTGAGGAAACCTTAGCCTTCCTTAAGACAAGAGCCTTGAGAGACTTTGAGAGTGTTTAATGAAGCCCCCAAAAGTGCTTTATTTCATAGGGTCATAATAAGTTAATAAGGGAAATGTCTAGATTACCCCCAACTTAAACTACTTAAAATTCCTAAAGGATGGTATGACTACCCCACCCAACCATACCCTAGGTATAAGTGGTACCCTTATCTCGTACCCAAGGCCTCCTCTTAGACACCAACATTATCAAACATACGACCACCCAAGATATACCGTAACCAACTATATGATTAGTACTATGAAATCGTACCCTGGGCAAAATAGAATAATCTAATCTTAACTTAAGGCAATATACGTTGACATCTTTATATTAATACCCTAAGGTATGACTACTATGATCCGACCATACCTTGGATAAAAACTAACCAACCCACACTGGTTAACATACGACCAAGATCATCCAAACCTTACCGAAAAAGATGAGAATTAACCCAAGTCGTATGATATCCCATAACCAAAAATTGATAAATTTTCTAAGGGTCAAAACCCAGGGTGTTTTAGTTTTCCTAAAGGATCATTTGTCCCTAAATAACGGACAAGGTAATACAAGCACGAATTACACCCCAAAATAGCCATTCCAACCTTTAACTAAGTTAGAAAACAAATATACAAAGAAATCAACCTTCTTTTAACCAAGTGTAATACCCCAAAAAATTTTCTTCGTAAAGATTTCCTGAGAAATGTATTGAGTTCTATGCTTTAGAGCGATTCATAAATTTTCTGTGTAGTATTTATAAGACGTTGACCTACCATTGCATAGAGTCTTGAATAAGATTTCCAACAATATGTAGATCATCAAAAATAGACACTCAAGCGATGAGTTATGACCATTCCGATTGAACTGTGAACAGTAAAACATGCAGGAAAAAAAGTACTGAGGCTTGGCGTATTTTTGGTCCAACTTTAAATGATCGTAACTCCTTGTAAATAATGATTTGGGTGATTTACTATATATTAACAAAAAGCTCTGCGAGTCCTCTTTCAAGTGAAATTGGTTTCATCCAATTTGTCTATCGAAGCAAAAAGTTATGGTCGATCTACTTCAGCCTATAAAAAGTGATTTTTTGGGTCAAATTCAAACAATCATAACTCCTCTTACACAATGATCTGTGTGAGATACTATATATCAATAGAAATATATAAGATTCCTCTTTCTAATGAAATTGGTTTCATCCAATTTGGATATCAGAGTAAAACGTTATGGTTGATCTTCTTCAGACTATCAAAACAGTCCACCAAAGGACAGATTCGAGAATTATTTAATTTTTAGGGACGTTATGGTCATTTCCCCTCACCCAAAATCCATCCAAAACCTATATTAAGGCCTATTATAAGTATTATATGTTATATTTCATCAAATTCCCTAAAAAAGAAAGCCCTAAGCTCCTACATCCAACTTCAAGAACCTCCAAAGTTCACCATTAATTCTTCAAATTTATTCAAGATTCCAAGTTCCTAGTTTAAGAACTTCAAGAACCTCCAAAGTTCACCATTAATTCTGCAAATTTATTCAAGATTCCAAGTTCCTAGTTCAACAACTCCAAGAACCATCATTCAAAGGCACGATTAACATCTCAAAAATGAGTATCGATCTAAAGTTCATCTTTCAAGGTATGTGGGGTTTTTAAACAAGAACTCTCTTTTGTTCTTGTGCCCATTGTCTTTATAAAGGCATGATTTTTATTTGAATTTTTATGAATTTGAAGCATGAACCCATATCTTATAATGATTATTATGAAATCTTGATGTTTATGATTTTGAAAGATGAATTTACTTGTGTGGAGATATAAAACATGAATCTTGAACGATATTTATCATGATTTTGATATTTGGGTCGTGAATCCCCATTGGAAATTTGTGTTTTTTTTTGAGAAATTGTGTGTTATAAGCACGTTGATGTTGAATATTTGAGATATTTTGAATGATTAGACCTTTTGGTCTTAATGGAGTTGTTTTGAACTCGAGTGTGAAAGAAATCCACAATGTGGTTGATTTTGATAGATGGGAAGGATGATGGCTCCCGATGTATATTTATATATTACTGAAATTATTTTGTTTTGGATTGTCTTTGATATGATCTGAGCTAAGTCTGGGATAAATCTTTAGCACTGAGTAGGAGGTATAAAGTAACCTTACTTCCCTAGAACTATGTGCCTTCATAGGAGTGAGCCTGAGGCTGATTTATATAGTGATCACTAGTTTGTATGGATTTGATATCGATAGTCCTACTCTGATGGTAAGGATAGGATGGATCTCCGCAACATGGGTTGTACGTTGGACTCAATGTAGCTCACATGGTTTATGTCGGTTTTAGGATCTCCCAGTGTGTGTGTGTTTCCTTTTGTCTATGGTGAATGGTGAAATGATTTGAAAGTGGAATTGTGAAAGTTATTCTTTCGAAAGATTTAAATGATAATTACATTATGAGAATTGATATTCTTGATGAACTGAAAGTGATTGATAAATTATATGATGACTCACATGTGTTATTATACTTTGTTGATCCTCTCATGATTTTGATGATTTAATTCGAGCTAGGTGAGTCATCTATATCAACATGCATAATTTTATAAATTGTGATAGTATTAAGATATTATTTTATATATTCATTGCACCCCCATATGCTCGGTATTTTTTCATGGTACTGATCCACATATTCGTATGTGGGCTACATTTTCTTGGAATATAGGTACAAGGTATAGTTGTAACTTCAGATCCAGTCAGTTCATGGTATCCAGTCAGCAGGTGATGAGTCCTTTTGATTTAAGGGCTTGGGTTAGTTATGCAGAGTTCATAGTGTTGATTTTCTTTATTCAGTCGTACTGAGTTGGGGTAGTCGAGAGTCATAACCCGACTACCTACAGTCAGTACTAGTAGAGGCTTCATAGACAGTCAGTAAAAGTTGATGTGTTTTGTTTCAATTTTGGTTTTAAAGGTAGAATTGTAATCCTGTAAAATTCTATATTTGTATCGATCAGATTCAGAAAAGAGTTAATTTTTGTTGATTTGTATGGATTTATATTTTTATTCAATTGCTTATGAGTTATGCCAGCAGAAGGGTTAGCTTGGGGTCACTTGTGACCTTAAGTACCGTGTGACGTCTCGGGACCCGATTTTGGGGTGTTACAAACTTGGTATCAGAGCACAGAGTTCAAGTGTCCTAGGGTGTCTATGAAGTCGTGTCTAGTAGATTCTTGCGGAACGATACGGAGACGTCTGTACTTTTCTTCGAGAGGCTACAAGGTATTTAGGAAATGTTTCCCTTATTTCAAGTCTAAGATCATGCAATTTCTCCAAGAAGCTTATATAGATTCTCATCTTACTCTATTCTGGCCAACTCTGCTTCATTTTCAAGGTATCAAAAATAGTTAAGCTTAATTCTCCGTAGATAGTTATGGGATTGTAATAGAGCTAGAAAGTATCCTGTCAGTGCTTTTTGAGTTCCAAAGATTGAAGTACTTTATTCATGTTCATAAAAGTCATGAACTAATCCTAGGTTAGACGTGTTTTTAGATTCCTCCTCAGAATTTACAATGTTAATCTATTATTCTCCCTCTATGTATTTTTTTTGAGATAACATGATTCACAAGCTCTAGTTCTTCCCTAGGTAATGCTTATATATTTTCTAGAAGAAATTTCAAAGGTTACACAAAGGGCTTGAGAGGAGCTCTCTAGTGTGTTAAGTTCCTTAAGTTGAAAGTTATGCCCTCATTCTTATGAGTTATTTAATTAAGGAAGAGTAAGGTGTATTCTTAGATCGTTAAATGTTGTGTGTCAAGTTTCTATCTCTTGTATTATGTAATCTTGTTATCATTATGTTTGTGAAAAATCAAAGTCTAGTGAAGCCGTGTGGGGCCTATTTTGATTCACTAGCATAGTTACTTTGTTATTCATATAACTTTCTTGATCAAAATACAAAACCAAAGTCTAGTGAAGCCGTGTGAGGCCTATTTTGATCCACTAGCAACTTGTAGTTCATATTGTTCCTTGTGCTGGCTGAAAATATGAGATGTGGAGGTGTAGTAGTAAGAAGGATGGTAAGTGTGATTTGTTGAGCATAAGTATAGCGAAATCCCTTTTTGCATGCAATTGGGTTAATAGGAAGTGATATAGTTTGTTCGAGGTATGAAATGGGTGTTGACGGTATTTGTATGACAGAAATTATAGGTTAGTGATGGAAGTACTCGGTAGGTAAGTGTTGTTAATCTAGGCGCTCTCCAGATTGTAAGAGGAAGTTAAGTTAAGCCGTAGAGAGCTATGAACTAAGTTAAGTTATGTATGAAGGATAGATAGTAGTGACGGGTGAAAGAAGGATGTGTTAATGGATTGTGAATAAGATAAGCTATATGATTATGACCAATTATTATTGTTATGAAGTTTAAATTGTCTAGCATTTGTTGAGGATTGTTTTATAGTTTCTAAGTGGACATTTCGTGCGAAAAGTTTTAAGCTATATTGTGTGCTAAAAGTTAAGTTTGAATGATTGGTGATCGTGAAGGTGACTGTGACGATTTCTTGATTAATGGTATTAGTTGTTAGGAAGTGATCTAGTAGGCTTGAATAGTGGATATAAGAATCTAAGTTTGGTTGATTCGTGATTAAGTTTGATGTTGTGTTTATGATGAGAAAGTTCACCCAAGATATTATGGGACTTCTTTAATTTCCAGGATTAGTGTATGACTATAATGGTTGAGCTTCATAGATGTGATTTTGATTCTTATGGTTTAGAAATATAGGTTTCCAAGCGTAATTTTAATAAGTGATAACAGAGGTAGTATGGTCCGTTAAGGATGACAAAAATTTGAGTTAAGCGTTAGACTCTAAGATTGAAATTCCGAAGTTGAGCTGAAAGCGTTGAAGCTCTAGATGGTGTATGCTTATTTTGAGCTAAATGGTAATGTGAAGTAAGATTGAGATTAAGCTTTCATGTATATTGTCGTTAGTTGAAGTTTTAAGTGGTTATATTGAGGGATTGTGGTGTACATGTTTCAGATTCTGGAAGTTATTTATGCTTCAATTCGTAAACTTCTACTAAACGATCTTTATTTTCCAAGTATTCCAGCTCAGTCAATCAGAATCGTATAGTGTACCTTCTCATTTATCATTCATCAAGTTATCCAAGGATCTAAGGATGAAATCATTTTCATACGGAGCATCTCAGTAGTTACAAGTATACCTCTATTCGTGCGTCATGCATATGAGCTAATTCATAGGTGCCCCGTGCACAGTCTTAGTGACCCTGTGAAATAAGTGTTGTAGAGGAACATAGTCCCAAGGGGAGATAACCTATGACTTCTTAAAGCTTTTGTATTTTAAACACATCTAGTTCATGCTCAAGTTCTCATTACGAGCTTTGAATTGGATATTTTTCCATACGCATTCATACATTCAAGAGTCAGTTCAACTAGATATTTATGCGTCAGATATGCATGTTCAGTATGAGGACTAGGAAACTGCAATTCCAATCATGCCGATATGTCTCAGATATTCACATCCCTTAAGAAGTTCATTTGATCAGTGCTTTTATCCTATTAAGCGACAGTCGAGGACGAATGTTTCCAAGGGGGAGATAATGTAATACCCCAAAAAATTTTCTTCGTAAAGATTTCGTGAGAAATGTATCGAGTTCTACGCATTAGAGCGATCCATAAATTTTTTGTATAGAATTTCTAAGATGTTGACATACCATTGCGTAGAGTATCGAATAATCTTTCCAACTATATGTAGATCATTGAAAATGGACACTCGAGCGATGAGTTACGACCATTCCAATCGAACTGTGAACAGTAAAACGTGCAGGAAAAAAAGTACTGAGGCCTGGCATATTTTTGCTCCAAATTTAAATGATCATAAATCCTTGTACATAATGATCTGGGTAATCTACAATATATCAACAGAAAGCTCTATGAGTCCTCTTTCCAATGAAATGGGTTTCATCCAATTTTTCTACCAGAACAAAAAGTTATGGTCGATCTACTTCAGCCTATCCAAAGTGATTTTTTGGGTCAAATTCAAATGATCATAACTCCTCATACACAATGACCAGGGTGAGATACTATATATCAACGGAAAGATATGAGAGTTCTCTTTCTAATGAAATTGGTTTCATCCAATTTGGATATCGGAGTAAAACGTTATGGTTGATCTACTTCAGACTATCAAAACAGTCCACCAAAGAATAGATTCGAGAATTATTTTATTTTTAGGGGCGTTTTGGTCATTCTCTCTCACCCAAAATCCGTCCAAAACCTATATTAAAGCCTATTAGAAGCATTATATTTTATATTTCATCAAATTCCCTCAAAAAGAAAACCCTAAGCTCCA